>NC_140000.1:9459803-9472303 GCF_964263955.1 Coregonus lavaretus
TCTCACACTCTCACACACACACACAAACACACACACACACTCACACACACAAACACACATTATTCTATTCTACTGAGCCATTTTCTTTATGTTTGTGTTCTTCTCTTGTATTATTTCTTATTGGTGTTGTATTGTCCAGAAGGAACCTGCAAGTAAGCATACCTTGTGTATCCCGTACATATGACTAATACAACTTTAAACTTGAGTAGGACCATGTGTGTTCAAGAAGACCATGTTATGATTAGCAGTAACGTTTTACTCACTGTGAGCTGTTTATATAGACAATTTACGAACATACTGTACGTTTTTGATTGATACACAATGTATAAATGTCTGTGTAAAATCATGTTGCACTCAGTAAGTACAGTATGTATTTATATTTCATAAGACCTATGTTTATATACTATTGTAGCATATATAGACAGTAAGTAGTGTGTTATACACAAGATAGAAACGATATAATAGTAACAGGGTTGTATTCATTCCACCGATTCTGTTGAAAAACTTTTCTTAAACGTAAGCAAACATAATGAAATGGGGAGGGAACTACCTGAATTTGTCCAATAGAAACTCTCGTTTTAGTTGCAGAACAAAATGTTTTGCAACTGTTTGGCGGAATGAATACACCCCTGAATGAGAGCCAAGCTGTTAAATATGGACTCTATTCCTTTAAGAGCAGAGTATCAGCCCTGAAGTCAGTAAACAATAGGTAGGGAGGGGCTTAGGAACTTCACTTGGCTGAAATGAAAACCTGAATGTTATGAACAGGATCGAACTTCTACACTTTAAAGAATCTATCTATACAGCTGTACTGTTACTTACTGTAGTCTCCAGTCACTGGAGCCTTTTTCTGATCAGAGGAAGAGAAAGAACAGAGTCAACACACGCTGAGGTGAGTAGAGAGATAGTAGAGAGATTGTCTGATATGGTGTGACATAAAACAGTGTATTGCTATATTGTTCATACTAAGAAATGAAACAATATAATTATTTATTTTTTCAAAGATAGAATGACTGATTTCAGAGAGACTATCAAACATTATGTTATTTGGTCTGTTTCCAGCAATGGCTTCCTCCAGCATTGTCCTGTCTGAAGAGCAGTTCCAGTGTTCTATCTGTCTGGATGTGTTCACTGAGCCAGTCTCCATCCCATGTGGACACAACTACTGCAAGGCCTGTATCAGAGGATACTGGGACAGCACTGAACTGTGCCAGTGTCCAATGTGTAAGGAGAAATTTGACAGAAGACCTGAGCTTCGTGTCAACACTTTCATTTCTGAAATGGCTGCTCAGCTCAAGAAGTTGGCTCCAGTTGAAGCCACACCCATCACTCCAGGACAATTCCAGACAACAACCCTCGTCAAATCTGGAGAAGTACCATGTGATGTCTGCACTGAGGGGGAGCACAAGGCCCTGAAGTCCTGCCTGGTGTGTCTGGCCTCTTACTGTGAGACTCACCTGGAGCCTCATCAGATACTGGCGTCTTTCAAGAAACACAAGCTGATCAACCCTGTGGAGAACCTGGAAGACCGGGTTTGTAAGAAGCATGAGAGACCCCTGGAGCTGTTCTGTAAGAGGGACCAGACGTGTGTGTGTCAGTTTTGCACTGAGGGAGACCACAAGACCCACAAGACTGTCCCCATAGAGGAAGAGTATGGAGAGAGGAAGACTCAGATGAGGAAGACTAAGGGTAAAGTTCAGAAGATGATCCAGGAGAGACTGCAGAAGGTTAAGGAGATTGAACAGGCAGTAGAGCTCAGCAAGAGAGATGCAGAAAAAGAGATAGTAGACAGTGTGCAGATCTTCACTGCTCTAGCGCGCTGTATTGAGAGAAGCCAGTCTGAGCTCATTGAGGTGGTTGAGAAGAAGCAGAATGCAGCAGAGAAGCGGGCTGAAAGGTTAATTGAAGAGCTGGAGCAGGAAATCACTGAGCTAAAGACTAGAAGCACTGAGATAGAGCAGCTCTCATTTATTGAAGACCACCTCCTACTCCTCCTCCAGAGCTCCCCATCTATCTGCACCCTTCCTCAAACCAAGACCTGGTCTGATATCAGTGTTCACAGCGGTCTGGGTGTGGGGACTGTGAGGAGAACTGTGTCTCAGCTGCAGGAGACACTCAATAAAGAGATGGAGAAGTTTCCTAAAGTCAAGCTGAAGAGGATGCAGCAGTGTGCAGTGGATGTGACTCTGGACCCTGATACAGCATGTCCTCATCTCATCCTGTCTGAAGACAGGAAACAAGTGAGATATGGCGACATAAAGCTAAATCTCCCTGCTAACCCAGAGAGGTTTAGTTTTAATCCCCGTCTTTTAGGAAAGGACGGTTTCTCCTCTGGGAGTTTCTACTATGAGGTACAGTTGAAAGAAAAGACTCGCTGGGCTTTAGGAGTGGCTAGAGAGTCCATCAACAGGATGGGGGATAATTCACTGAGTCTTGTAAATGGATACTGGACTGTGGGGCTGGTGGATGTGAAGTATATTGCTGGTGCTGATGGAGCCCCCCTCTCCCTGAGAGAGAAGCCCCAGAAGGTGGGGGTGTTTGTGGATTATGAGGAGGGTGAGGTCTCCTTTTATGATGTGGAGGCCAGGTCTCATATCTACTCTTACACTGGCTGCACCTTCACTGCGAAACTATACCCACTGTTCTCTGCAGGCACAAATCGTTCTGGTGATAACTCAGCTCCACTAATCATCTGTCCCATCAAGTCTGACTGAGTTTAGTGAACAGGGAAATCAGTCACAAGGAAGCAAGTCACAAGTCATAAAGAAACCTGTCAATATTTATTTGTTGATATGTTTAATTTTAATAGAGAATAAGCTGGCATACTGTCATTGATAAGATTTTACAATGTCAAATGTTAATATTCTATGATGTTGACCAAATTGGTCCCACTTTAAATGACGTTCAGCTTATAAAGGCTTCATAAAGCTTTCAAAATGCCTTCATAAGCACTACATAAATGTGTTACAAAGCATGTATGACCATATGTCCTGCTTTATAAAGGGTTCATAAATGTGGCATAACAGTGCAAAATAAACACCAATGTCAAATGTGACATAACCCACTATGTCGAATATGATATAAACATGTGCTTTATAAAAGGGTGACATGTTGTGCTGAAGGAAGGCCAGTGGTGGAAAAAGTACTCAATTGTCATACTTGAGTAAAAGTAAAGATACCTTAATAGAAAATGACTCAAGTAAAAGTGAAAGTCACCCAGTAAAATACTACTTGAGTAAAAGTCTAAAAGTATTTGATTTTAAATATACTTAATGTATCAAAAGTAAAAGTATAAATCATTTCAAATTCCTTATATGAAGCAAACCAGACGGCACAATTTTATTTTATTTTTTATTGACGGATAGCCAGGGGTACGTTCCAACACTCAGACATAATTTACAAATGAAGCATTTGTGTTTAATGAGTCTGCCAGATCAGAGGCAGTAGAGATGACCAGGGATGTTCTCTTGATAAGTGTGTGAATTGGATCATTTTCCTATCAAAATGTAACGAGTACTTTTGGGTGTCAGGGAAAATCTACGGAGTAAAAAGTACATTACTTTCTTTAGGAATGTAGTGAAGTTAAAGTTGGCAAAAATATAAATAGTAAAGTACAGATACCCCAAAAAAACTACTTAAGTAGTACTTTAAAGTATTTTTACTTAAGTACTTTACACCACTGAGGGTGGCATACGCTCTAAAGTGAAGTCATTCCCAGACACTTCCGCCCAAATGCTCGGAAGGTCTGGTGGACCAACGTATCAAACTTGGCCATCATTAGTTAGGGTTAGGTTTAAAATCACATTTTAATTAGATAAATTGTGGAATTGGGCAGGGTTTAGCCATAATTATGACTTTTTGACTTTGTTAACTAGTGGCAATGACAAATACTTTACTCAGGTCACTCCTATAGAATTTTATGGTCACTCCCGCTAAGGTCAACTTTCAATAGATGATATCCCAGGCTTACATGTGCTGTGTGTGCAATAGCCTGAGGACAACATTACACCAAGAAACACTTACCTTGATGAAAGTCCCCAACATAAATTGAAAGTGGCTTTCATCTGGAACCAAGTTATATGTTCCTCAGTCCACAAACATGCACACAACAAAAACGAGCCATACCGCGCGGTGCTGGGCCCAGTCAGGTCTTTGACACATTCACCCACTCCCCCGATGAAAGATCATCCACAAAATGTTGCCACCATTGTTAACAGGTTGTAATCAAGCCCTGGTCTCCAGCATGGGAACAGAAGAGGAATACCTGCTGTGGTAGTCTCAGGTTGGGCTACTCCAAATCATCTATGGGCGGCAGGTAGCTTAGTGGTTAAGAGCGTTGTGCCAGTAACCGAAAGGTCGCTGGTTCTAATCCCCGAGCCGACTAGGTGAAAAATCTGTCGATGTGCCCTTGAGCAAGGCACTTAACCCTAATTGCTCCTGTAAGTCGCTCTGGATAAGAGCGTCTGCTAAATGACAATTTATTATTTATTTATATCTTGGTTCTGACCCACACACATGCAAATACAAGCTTTCCAGGTCCATCAAACCATTTAGATATCTCTCACAACCTACAGTAACCTGTGGATCATGAGAGAACCTTCATAAATCAGCAGAACGTTAATAACCTATTTATTGACACTTTATGCTATATCCTATAATACTTAGTTTGAAGTGAGACACTTTCGGTCATTGATAACACATCCATAAAGACTCTATATTGCATGACACTGTACTTAATTTAAAGTCAGACCCCTTTGGTCATTTATAACACATACATAAATGCCTTATATCATATGACACTGTACTTACTATGAAGTCAGACACCTTTGGTCATTCACAACACATGAATAAAGGCTTAATGATGTAAAAACAAATGGATTAACACTTAGGGAATTATCACTAACAGCTAAAACAAATAAACATTAAAGACATGTTTAAACCATACATTACCTTTTATTTGTACTTTTTTTAAACAATACAAATACATTAAATTTCAAAAAGTCCAGCAATGCAATCACATTGAACATTACACAGGGCTGTGAATAGTGTAGCTTCACCCTGAGCTCGCGGACGAATGGTTCTTGCCGCTCTGCCTGCTGGAGGTACTGCATGTTGGTTCCAACCTTAATGTGGAACTGACAGCATTTTAGCAACATGAAATCGTATTACAATCTGTTCATATACACCCCCAGGAAGTATATGACACTTTTAAATTCATTTTCTGACAAGCGGGCACTTAGATATGGTGCATTTTCACGTTTTCATAAATTCTTAGAATGTTTGGGAATTACGTATATTAAGGCTTTTGTGAAAATTCTATAGCAATATAGAGTGGGAAAGCTGCCGTGCGTTCGGACAATTAATAGACACTGCAGTAAATAAAACCTAATAAAAACATATGTCTCGTCCAGGACCGGAGTCTACGCAGACCGGTGCGCCATAGCCAATCAGATCTACAGTAGGTCTTTATGTAAACAAACCATTTGCCACACAGGCCTGCCATCATTCACTTTGAACTGGACAGTGCATTTATAGGCAGTTGCAACAGCGTGACTTTAGATCATTCGAACGCATTCACCAAAAGCCACAAAATACACCTGAATGGATTTCTGCAAATATGTCAATACCACCGGAGTCCTCTTACATTTGGGAACTTTACAGTCCTATTTATCAAACAACCATGAAAAGGTAGGGTCTCTCTCCCTAAATTATGCACATCAACAACAACAAGATCAACAACTAATGCTAGCCAGAGCAAGATGAGCTAAAATCTAACGAAGGAACATGAGATAAACCCTCTCAAATTGTTTCAGCTAGTTGGCCTTCAAAATTGCACTGATAAACGATGGAGAATTGTAGTCTACTCCTCCTTCTGCAGCTTGCCTGCCACTGCATGCCTGTCCCAACCAAGCACCCAAGCTAACTGGCTAAAGTTGGCTAGCTTGCTAGCTAGTTACTTCCACTCACAAATGAGATAACACCTCACTCCAACCATTTTACTTGCCCTAGCAGAGCTGTTTACATGTTAACTAAAGCGTTTGTGACTAACTATAAAAAATGTTTTGCCTATGTTTACTGAAACCGTTCATATTCAGCGGGTGTCCCGCTTTCCTAAATCCATCAGTTATTCTGCGCTCTGGCACACAGACTCTGAAATCGGAGTAGATAGCCAGAGTGAATTTGCAAACGCAAGAGATATGCTAACTGGATAACAGTCGTTCAAGTCCTTGCTAGCTAACCAAATGACACCTGAATCTCTAGTTGTGTATAGCCACAGAAAAACGATATGAAGTGAAAAAGTCAGTCACTCATCCACTCCTCCACTCCTCCAATGACATGACATGACATCCTCCTAGCAGCTATCTAGCTAACGTTAGGCTCTGTGTTTTTAGCTTACTACATAAATAGATACGCTAGCCTATTAGCCACGTTATGACTGACTTGTGATCATTGCCCTTGCTAGTTTGATTGTATTGACATTCCCAGCCTTTCTTACATTCGTCCAGGGGCGGTGTGTTCATTAGGGCGATATGGGCGACGCACTGCCAAACGGGAAAAGGAAGGGATTTTTTTTCTAATCAATTATATCACGGCAACAGTAGTTATCAGTGTTCTAATCTAGACGTCTGATCTGCCACTAAATGTCCAATCAGGCTAAAGTCGTGCTTCAAATGGCCCCGCCCCTTTCGGGGCGATTTCAGTCAGGTTGAAAATCGCCCCAGAAGTCTGTCATAGCCTCTCATGTAAAATCTTTTTTTTTTCAAATATCAGAGCTTTCAATACAATCTCTATGGGTTTCTGAGGGCTTGCACTTACGCGCTTTCGTCATACGTAACATAACCATGAACGTAACTAAGAAAAGAGCGGGTAGCAGCGTCAATCAATTCACGTACTACTATCAAAAGATGGCTAGCGTTCAGTGCAACTCGATTGTCTCTTTGAAAGAAGTTCACATCAAAGACCATTCAAAACGAGCTACTGGAGTGTATGCTAGCGGTCATGAGGGAACATATTGTGGAGGAGGTGAAGTCGGCGAACTTCGTAGCTATCCAAGCTGACGAGACCACGGACGTTTCTACACAGACACAGCTGGTGCTTGTGCTGAGGTACATAGATAGCAACCACAAAGTGCAGGAGCGCTTTTTTGAGTTCCTTCCCATCTCGGAATCAACCTCAGTCTCAATCGCCAGTGTGCTTTTGGAGAGACTGAACGGTCTTTTTGCCGACGACGAGAAAGTCAAACTGTGGTGCACTGGCACTGTACCAGGTTCTCATGAGCTACAACCTCCAGGAGACGTTCTCTGAGACTGTGACTCTGTTGAACATCCTCATAACTACTCCCATGACAACAGCTGAAGCTGAGAGATGTTTCTCAACTTTGACACGAGTTAAGACATTCCTGCGAAATTCAATGGGCCAGGAACGTCTGAATGCACTGGCCATGCTTTCCATGGAGAGGGAACTAGTCCTCAGCATGCCTGATTTCAATGAGAAAGTAATTGACCGCTTTGCTGCATTGAAAGAGAGAAGAGAACAGTTTCAGTACAAGTAATGTAGCCTCTCTCTCTCTTTGTCCCTCCCTGTCTGTCTCTTTAACACACACACGCCCAAATCAGTTCACAGTTGATGTTGTTTAAAATAGTTATTTTTCATTTTTTTTAAAGTAAAAAAAAAATAAAAATCTGTTCATGTTCATTTTTACAAATCTATACAATTGGCCAGAATATGGTTGTTCATATTTACAAATCTATACAATTGGCCAGAATATGGTTGTTCATTTTTACAAAGCCATACAGATAGCTGTGTTTACCTTTTCTAGAAATTATTTTCAAATTCTGTTTTCAGGCAAAATGTCTATCACTGTTCATTTTCACAAATCTATACAAGAGGGCAGAATATGGAAGTCTATAAAAATTTCTTATTACCAATAACTTGCATCAATGTTTTCAGTAGCCTCTATCAAAATCTCCTGCTTGCTTGTTGTGAATTATGCTCAGGTGCACATATTTCCAATTCAACCATGAGGCAAAAAATGTGGTAAAAGCTCTTGTTGATCCTGCAATCTGAACAAATACCAAGATGCTGTATTTTCAGCTGATATTTCATTTGTTTATGGAAATGCATATTGTTTATGCAGTGTTGAGGAATGTGAAAGAACACCCTTGATTATTTTTACTGTGATAACTTATTTTGCTTTTGTAAGCCAACACTTTTGAGATCAGTCAATAAATGCTTCTGGCATTGACTTATATGCTGCCCCTGTCTTCATGTTGTTGCTGGACATATCTTTTTTTAAATGTGTGTAGGTCACCTAAATCATCAGAAAAATTGCCCCCCCTGAGAATTTTTTCAGGAGCCGCCACTGCATTCGTCTGTTTTTGTCCAAAAATATTGAGTCATTGAAACTGAAACAGTACATCCCGAATGGAGGCAGCAAACAATGTACCAGGCCAGCTGTGATTTACAAGTTGATAGCAATATTTGTTGGACTACCAAGAAATGTATTGGTGAATTATATGAATCATGCATTGAACTACATCCAACTATTCTGCCAACAATGCCTTAGTGTATGTCATGAAATGTTGAGTCAAATATAACCTATTTTTAAAAAACCCTTATAAAGTTGGTTTTATAGCATAAACTGGTAATTTGATATTTTGGACTTATATTATGATTGTCTGTTTGTTTCATATCTGCAACGTATTTAAAACGCTGTCAGTTTCAGTTTAAAAGTAACAAAGAAAGTTAGCAGGTTTGTTAGGAAATGCTTGTCACACCATCTCGCCAGAAACTCTAAATGGGGAGATTGGAAACACCATTAGATTCGTGTTATTATATTCCTCTTTCCTTTACAAATCTCATGATGTGGCTATATCTAGGGGGATTTTTAAAATTATTTGAAATAACGATTGAGGTAGCTACAGTATGTAATCTAACTCAACTACTACAAACGAATTAAAATTACAATAAATAAAGGTTAATTTGCGTATTTTCGCTGTCCAGTGGCACCAGAAGCAGTCATATGATTCACGAACTCATCATATGATCAGTGTCTCGTTAGCGACACAAAAAATTACTTCCGGGTCACGGAATGTCGAAAGATTTCAAAATAAAAGTCCCCCACGTAATAGTAGAAACGTGTCAATAACCTCTATTTATTCATGATATATGAAAAGTAATTGTCTAAACATTAACAATGATTAATATTTGTTCACATGATTTAAGTGACATTTGCATTAAATGTGGGTTTTAAAACATGTTCCAAGGTCAAATAAATGCCCCCAATGCAAATCACTGTATATGGAATATATATTGGCAATAACTATTCTGCATGCCACGGTAAAAGCACTGTAGGGAATCCTCAATAAGTTCTGTAGAATGTATATATGGTGCCATGTCATGGGGCTCTGATTAATACGGAGTGTTGCTGGCCTTTTACTGCACCCATTCTAATGGCGGCCACAATGCGAATCACAGTATATGGAATACATAATCATCACATGTGCACTTCCTGCTAACCAAACAACATTGCAGGGCATGCTCACTGAATTAAAGAGCAACTACACTAAAAAATATACATTTCTTAGATTTTTTCCAGACCTCAAAAGTTATCCTCTGATTTGGTTTAAGCATTGTTATGAACACATAAAATAAAATGTTGTTGTTTTTCCATAAAGAAAAAAGTGTGAAAAAGGTATGAAAACCCCCAAGAATTGGGAAATCCAAAACCTGGAAAAACAAAACAGAGAAAACGACATTTGGAGAAAAAACACAGAAGTGATTTGATTTTAAAAGGCCCTACCAGCGTTTTTTGCTGTGCATTACTGTACTTTAGAGTGTGTGTCATCCTGTAGCACAGCATTTTGGGGGAAGGTTGAGGTCAAATCCAATATTGACTATGCACCCAAGACAGTGGAGGCTGCTGAGGGGAGAACGGCTAATAATAATGGCTGTAACGGAGCATATGGAATGGCATCAAACCGTGTGTTTGATGTATTTGATGCCATTCAACTTATTCCGTTCCAGCCATTACCACGAGCCCGTCCTCCCCAATTAAAGTTCCATCAACCTCCTGTGACCCAAGAGGGAAAGAGGTTTGGCCATCCTAGAAATGTTTTAGAGTAATATAATATACACTACCGGTCAAAAGTTTTAGAACACCTACTCATTCAAGGGTTTTTCTTTATTTTTACTATTTTCTATATTGTAGAATAATAGTGAAGACATCAAAACTATGAAATAACAAATATGGAATCATGTAGAACTCCTTCAAGACTGTTGGAAAAGCATTCCAGGTGAAGCTGGTTGAGAAAATGCCAAGAGTGTGCAAAGCTGTCATCAAGGCAAAGGGTGGCTATTTGAAGAATCTCAAATATAAAATACATGTTGATTTGTTTAACACTTTTTTGGTTACTACATGATTTAACATGTGTTATTTCATAGTTTTGATGTCTTCACTATTACTCGACAATGAATCGAACCCACTATCCTGGTGTTGCAATGCTCTACCAAGATGCTTAACAGGTTTATAAATGCTTTGTGAAGCCTCAATTTAATATGATTTAAAATGTCCTTTATTAAGAGGTGCTTATGCCACCCTTTATAAAGCACAGGTTTATGTCATTTTTGACATAGTGGGTTATGTCACATTTGACATTGGTGATTATGTCACACAGTTATGCCACATTTAGGAACCCTTTATAAAGTATGACGTACAGTTATAGATGATCTGTAACACATTTATGTAGTGTTTCTGAAGGCTTTATGAAGGCTTTATGAAGCCTTTACAATCTGAGCTTCATTTAAAGCGGGACCTAAAAATGTTTTGTCTTTGACCATGTGCCACTTTCTTTGTTTCCTGCAGGATTTATAGCTACTCATACAGACCCCTTATTCCTCCTCACATTCTGTAGAGCACATCTGATTTCAAACACAAACAGACAGCACACAAAGGGAGAAGGTGGTGTCTGTTATACTGATAATGACCCATTAAAGAGAACACTGCTTGGACTTTGGAATACATTTAATTTAAGGTTCCATAAAGTCCAATAAAGTAATGAACTAATGTATTGAATAGATCATTTAAAAAGTATTTACATAGTATTTACACAGTGAGACCAGTACATGAACAGCTCACAGTGTGTTATAGAGAAGATGGACTGACAAGAATGGGTGATCTAAACTGTATATGGATTATATTCCTTTAAGAGCAGAGTTTCTGCCCTGCAGTCAGTAAACTGTAGGTAGGGAGGGGCTTAGGAACTTCACTTGGCTGAAGTGAAACACTAAACTAGAAACCTGAACGTTAAGAACAGGATCAATCTTTTATACTTCAAGAATCTATATATACAGCTGCACCTACTGTAGTCTACAGTCATTTTTTAAAATCCTTTTCCTGATCAGCGGAAAAAAAGCAACAGTCAACACATGTTTAGGTGAGTAGAAAGAAAGTAGAGAGAATATTATGATAAAAACCTTGATGTGATGTGATAAATAGTGTGTTGTTGACACTGAGAGGACATGTCTGTTTGAATAAAAAAAAATATATAAAATAGGAGAATGATTAAAAAATATATATTGAATTACATTTCAGAGACTTTCATAAATTATATTTTCTTTGGTCTGTTTCCAGCAATGGCTTCCTCCAGCATTGTCCTGTCTGAAGAGCAGTTCCAGTGCTCTATCTGTCTGGATGTGTTCACTGAGCCAGTCTCCATCCCATGTGGACACAACTACTGCAAGGCCTGTATCAGAGGATACTGGGACAGCACTGACCTGTGCCAGTGTCCAATGTGTAAGGATAAATTTGACAGAAGACCTGAGCTTCGTGTCAACACTTTCATTTCTGAAATGGCTGCTCAGCTCAAGAAGTTGGCTCCAGTTGAAGCCACACCCATCACCCCAAGACAAACCCAAACCACAATCCTCGCCAAATCTGGAGAAGTACCATGTGATGTCTGCACTGAGGGGGAGCACAAGGCCCTGAAGTCCTGCCTGGTGTGTCTGGCCTCTTATTGTGAGACTCACCTGGAGCCTCATCAGATACTGGCGTCTTTCAAGAAACACAAGCTGATCAACCCTGTGGAGAACCTGGAAGACAGGGTGTGTAAGAAGCATGAAAGACCCCTGGAACTGTTCTGTAAGAGTGATCAGATGTGTGTGTGTCAGTTCTGCACTGAGACAGACCACAAGTCTCACAAGACTGTCCCCATAGAGGAAGAGTATGGAGAGAGGAAGGCTCAGATGAGGAAGACTAAGGGTAAAGTTCAGAAGATGATCCAGGAGAAACTGCTGAAGGTTAAGGAGATCAAACAGGCAGTAGAGCTCAGCAAGATAGATGCAAAGAGAGAGATAGCAGACAGCATGCAGATCTTTACTGCTCTAGTGCGCTCCATTGAGAGAAGCCAGGCTGAGCTCATTGAGGTGGTTGAGGAGAAGCAGAAAGCAGCAGAGAAGCGGGCTGAAGGGCTCATTGAAAAGCTGGAGCAGGAAATCACTGA
>NC_140000.1:9477303-9723417 GCF_964263955.1 Coregonus lavaretus
TGTGTTTTGTTTTCAACGAAACTGCTAATAATTAAATCTGAGACATCATTAGGAATCTGAGCATGGTACTTTCAAAAGTTAGGCCTACCTTTCCACCCCAGACAGATTGGGCCTACCGATGAAGAAAAATGGAAGCTAACTGCTGGCTAGTCTTCTTCTGTAGCTTAACCCAACGAGAGAAGGTCACAAGTGTTTCCCTAAAAGCTGTCTGGGTTTAAACATATTCTATTGTACAGAAAGTGAATAGCTTAATCAATTGATTGTGACAGAGGAATTGACCGACAAATCTATGGATAAAGCAGACTATAGCCTACTTTCGTTTGTCAAACAGGTAAGCCTACCTCTTATTTCTTAAATAGGAAAAAATAGGATCCAACGCAAAGCCCTCTTCAGTTGTGTAAACTACTTAAGTAAAAAATACTTTCAAGTACTACTTAAGTAGTTTTTGGGGGTATCTGTACTGTACTTTACTATTTATATTTTTGACTACTTTTACTTTTACTTCACTACATTCCTAAAGAAAATAATGTACTTTTAACTCCATACATTTTCCCTGACACCCTAAAGTACTTGTTACATTTTGAATGCTTAGCATAACAGGAAAATGGTCCAATTTGCGCAATTATCAAGAGAACATTTCTGTTGGAGTGTGCCCCTGGCTATCCGTAAATAAATAAAAAACAATAATATTACTTAAGTACATTTTAGCAATTATATTTACTTTTGATGCTTAAGTATATTTAAAACCAAATACTTTTAGACTTTTACTCAAGTAGTATTTTGCTGAGTGACTTTTACTTTTACTCGAGTCATTTTCTATTAAGGTATCTTTACTTTTACTCAAGTATGACAATTGGGTACTTTTTCCACCACTGGCCCTCTTGTTGTTAGTATTAAAACTAATTAAAATGAAGATTGTTGAAATTAATTATGCCTTCTCGAATTTGCCTGCATTCAGCACAATCAGCTGTCCATTTCCGATTGATTGTGCCGCAGCTGCTGCTTCAAGTTTCAGCACCACAATGTAAGTTACTTGAATCTGGCTTATTGTGAGGTCAATAACTAAAATAAATAGGCCTACATCATGGGAAAGAAGTCATGGGAAAGAAACATATTGTTTTTAATTAAATCTATTATAGCAGTAACAAACTACCAAAGTTGACCTCCGGTCCTCCTTCTCAACTTCCCGCTCTCCTTCTCAAACTGAACAGAACATAGGCTATAGGCTAGTCTGTTTTTCATGCTCAACAGGTTCCTGTGGGTATCAAGAATGGTCCACCACCCAAAGGACATCTGTGGGAAGCATTGGAGTCAACATGGGCCAGCATCCCTGTGGAACGCTTTTGACACCTTGTAGAGTCCATGCCCCAATGAATTGAGGCTGTTCTGAGGGCAAAAGGGGGTGCAACTCAATATTAGGAAGGTGTTAATGTTTTGTACACTCAGTGTATGTGTTACTGATAAAGACCCATTAAAGAGAACACTCCATGTGCTTTGGATTATATTCCATTCAAGGTCCCATAACATCCAATAAAGTTATGAACTAACGTATCGAATAGATCATTTCAAAAGTATATATTTACACAGTAAGACCAGTACATTAACAGCTCACAGTGTTATGGAGACGATGGACTGAACAGAATGGGAGATCTAAGCCGTTAAATATGGACTCTATTCCTTTAAGAGCAGAGTTTCTGCCCTGCAGTCAGTAAACAGTAGGTAGGGAGGGGCTTAAGAACTTCACTTTGCTAAAGTGAAACTAAACTGGAAACTTGAATGTTAAATAGGATTGATCTATTACACATTATAGAATCTATCCACACAGCTACAACTTCTGTAGTCTCCAGTCACTGGAACATTTTCCTGATCGTAAGAAGAGAACAAACAGTCAACACACATTGAGGTGAGTAGAGAGTAACAGAGAGAGAGAAGGAAAGATAATTATATTGTAACTTTTCTTTCTAAAAGCTTGATGTGAAGTAGACCTAGTCCCTTTTAGAATCAGAGTGGAAGACAGGCTGTGTTCACACAGGCAGCCCAATTCTGATATTTTTTCACTAATTAATCTTTTGACCAATCAGATCAGCTCTGAAAAAGATCTGATGTGAAAAGATCTGATGTGATAGGTCAAAAGACCAAATTGTGAAAAAAACATATCAGAACTGGGCTGCTTGTGTGAATGCAGACTCTCATCTCTAACATGTTGGCTCAACATTTCAAAATAGTCCCATTACAACTCAGAATGTTGAATACATTTCATTTGGACTTACTTTACCTGTTGTCCACTGATTGTGTCCTTATGCCAGAGGTAATCTGGAGACACAATATCCACAGGGAAGTGTTACTAGCCCGACTTTCAGTACGTTGGTCGGTATGGTTCTGTCAGGGGTTTGTAGTTTCAATACTGATCCAATTCGCACACAACGTAAACACTTGCGCAATATGTGAACAATGGCTGAGCGTAACCGAACCACAGACTGAACAGGGCCGACTTTTAATTTGCAGTAACATGCAAGCACTTCCAGCTGATTGCGAGGAAACAGCTTCGGTCGACAACGTTCAGCTATTGTTAACATATTGTGCATCAATTGCAATGCATCAGGAGATTGAAAATGCATACTGGAAATACAAACCGATTGAGCCATACTGTATACAGACCGGCTCCCCAAAAAGTTGGGTTAACAATACTTTCCTGTGGACATTTTATCTCCATCCCCTACCATCAAAAGCACCAACAGCATGGACAACTGTTAAAGTATGTTTTAAGTATAATTTTATTCAACATTCTGCTTATTTAACATTCTGGATTGTAGAGACTCTTGCATCTTTTTAGGGCGACTTCATTCAGACTGAATAGCCATAGGATAACCATGGTAACAGTCTGATGTTTTAGGCAAGATGTGAGGTGATAAACAGTGTATAGAAATTGTTTTATATCATGAACCCATATTAACACTCAGAATACATTTGTGTTTAATAAATAAATAACAGAGAAAGAAAACAATAGAATGATAAAACAATATATTTCAATCATATATATTATTTTCTTTGGTCTGTTTACAGCAATGGCTTCCTCCAGTATTCTCCTGTCTGAAGAGCAGTTCCAGTGCTCTATCTGTCTGGATGTGTTCACGGAGCCAGTCTCCATCCCATGTGGACACAACTACTGCAAGGCCTGTATCAGAGGATACTGGGACAGCACTGACCTGTGCCAGTGTCCAATGTGTAAGGATAAATTTGACAGAAGACCTGAGCTTCGTGTCAACACTTTCATTTCTGAAATGGCTGCTCAGCTCAAGAAGTTGGCTCCAGTTGAAGCCACACCCATCACCCCAAGACAAACCCAAACCACAACCCTCGTCAAATCTGGAGAAGTGCCATGTGATGTCTGCACTGATACTAAGCTCATGGCCCTGAAGTCCTGCCTGGTGTGTCTGGCCTCTTATTGTGAGACTCACCTGGAGCCTCATCAGATACTGGCGTCTTTCAAGAAACACAAGCTGATCAACCCTGTGGAGAACCTGGAAGACCGGGTGTGTAAGAAGCATGAAAGACCCATGGAGCTGTTCTGTAAGAGTGATCAGATGTGTGTGTGTCAGTTCTGCACTGAGACAGACCACAAGTCTCACAAGACTGTCCCCATAGAGGAAGAGTATGAAGAGAGGAAGACTCAGATGAGGAAGACTAAGGGTAAAGTTCAGAAGATGATCGAGGAAAAACTGCTGAAGGTTAAGGAGATCAAACAGGCAGTAGAGCTCAGCAAGATAGATGCAAAGAGAGAGATAGCAGACAGCGTGCAGATCTTTACTGCTCTAGTGCGCTCCATTGAGAGAAGCCAGGCTGAGCTCATTGAGGTGGTTGAGGAGAAGCAGAAAGCAGCAGAGAAGCGGGCTGAAGGGCTCATTGAAGAGCTGGAGCAGGAAATCACTGAGCTAAAGAGAGGAAGCACTGAGCTGGAGCAGCTGTCAGATATTGAGGACCACCTCCTCCTCCTTCAGAGCTCCCCATCTCTCTGTACCACCCTTCCACACACCAAGAACTGGTCTGAGATCTGTGTTCATAGCAGTGTGGGTGTGGGGACTCTGAGAAGAGTTATGTCTCAGCTGGAGGAGACACTCGGTAAAGAGATTGAAAATGTGTGTGTTGCTGATCTGAAGAGGATACAGCAGTGTACAGTGGATGTGAATCTGGACCCTGATACAGCGTATACCAAACTTATCCTGTCTAAGGACAGGAAACAAGTGAGATATGGAGACAAAAATCAGAATCTCCCTCCCAACCCAAAGAGGTTTGATTATTATACCCGTGTTTTAGGAAAGGATGGGTTCTCCTCAGGGAGATTCTACTATGAAGTTCAGGTGAAAGGGAGGACTTCGTGGGGTTTAGGAATGGCTAGAGAGTCCATCAACAGGAAGGGGGTGAATCTACTGAGTCTTGCAAATGGATACTGGGCTTTGAGGCTGAAGAATGGGGATGAGTATGAGGTTTGCACTGGTCCTGATGTCCCCCTCTCCCTGAGAGTGAAGCCCCAGAAGGTGGGGGTGTTTGTGGATTATGAGGAGGGCCAGGTCTCCTTTTACAATGTGGAGGCCAGGTCTCATATCTACTCGTACACTGGCTGCACCTTCACCGAGAGACTCTACCCATTCTTCTCTACAGGCTATCAACCTTCCAACACAACTCCTCTTATCATCTCTCCCATCAAGTCAGACTGAGTTTAGTGAACAGGGAATTCAGTCACACAGACACAAAGAATATGCACAATATGACTGTGTTTATATGTGTGCATTCATTAGAGAATATGTTTGTATATGTTATCAGTTTATTACATTGTATTATGATGAAATCTTCTCTGATATCATAACACTGTATATTACAATGAAAATGTAAAAGTTGTATCTTTGAGTACATGTGCCATTTTTCCCTCTGATTTACAAACTATGCATACATGCCCCTTATTCCTCATCTCACTGTTTGAATAGGGCATCAAATGTCAAACACACAGCACAGAGAGGCAGAAAGCTAGTTAAATGTGATGCTGACAATAACTTGTCACCTAGCTAACAGAGAACAATACTTTGGATGACATTCCACTCAAGGTCCCATAAACCCCTGTAGTTATCACCTAACATAATGAACAGACCATGCTAAAAGTGTTCTGAGAACATTTTCAACATGAAAAAAATACAACTGTGTTTTATACGGTCTCATGACTTATAACACCATGCCACACACACTCTCTCTCTCTCTCTCTCTCTCTCTCTCTCTCTCTCTCTCTCTCTCTCTCTCTCTCTGTCTCTCTCTCTCTCTCTCTCTCTCTCTCTCTCTCTCTCTCTCTCTATCTCTCTCTCTCGCTCTCTCTCTCTCTCTCTCTCTCTCTCTCTCTCTCTCTCTCTCTCTCTCTCTCTCTCTCTCTCTCTCTCTCTCTCTCTTTCTCTTTCTCTCTCTCCAATTAAATTAAATTTAAGGGCTTTATTAGCATGAGAAACCTATGTTTACATTGCCAAAGCAAGTGAAATAGATAATAAACAAAAGTGAAATAAACAATAAAAAATGAACAGTAAACATTACACTCACAAAAGTTCCAAAAGAATAAAGACATTTCAAATGTCATATTATGTCTATATACTGTGTTATAACGATGTGCAAATAGTTAAAGTACAAAAGGGAAAATAAATAAACATAAATATGGGTTGTATTTACAATGGTGTTTCTTCTTCACTGGTTGCCCTTTTCTTGAGGCAACAGGTCACATATCTTGCTGCCTTGATTGCACACTGTGGTATTTCACTCAATAGATATGGGAGTTTATCAAAATTGGATATGTTTTCAAATTCTTTGTGGGTCTGTGTAATCTGAGGGAAGTATGTGTCTCTAATATGGTCATACATTTGGCAGGAGGTTAGGAAGTGCAGCTCAGTTTCCACCTCATTTTGTGTGCAGTGTGCACATAGCCTGTCTTCTCTTGAGGGCCAGGTCTGCCTACTGCAGCCTTTCTCAATAGCAAGGCTATGCTCACTGAGTCTGTACATAGTCAAAGCTTTCCTTAATTCTGGGTCAGTCACAGTGGTCAGGTATTCTGTCACTGTGTACTCTTTGTTTAGGGCCAAATAACATTCTAGTTTGTTCCGTTTTTTTTGTTAATTCTTTCCAATCTGTCAAGTAATTATTTTTAAGTTTTCTCATGATTTGGTTGGGTCGAATTATGTTGCTGTCCTGGGGCTCTGTAGGGTCTATTTGTGTTTGTGAACAGAGCCCCAGGACCAGCTTGCTTAGGGGACTCTTCTCCAGGTTAATCTCTCAGTATGTGATGGCTTTGTTATGGAAGGTTTGGGAATCGCTTCCTTTTAGGTGGTTGAATTTAACATCTCTTTTCTGGATTTTGATAATTAGCGGGTATTGGCGTAATTCTGCTCTGCATGCATTATTTGGTGTTTTACGTTATACACAGAGGATATTATTTGCAGAATTCTGGCTGATGCAGTATTGCCATGCATCTCTCTCTCTCTCTCTCTCTCTCTCTCTCTCTCTCTCTCTCTCTCAGTAAACAGTACTGAGCAGGGAGGGGCATAGTAATGTGACTTTGCTGAAGTGAATCTAATGGAAACCTGAATGTTATGAACTGCCGCAATAAGCTGCCGCAAAACACTATATAGAATGACTCCAATAATCAAAGGACATTAATATTCTTCCACCTCAAGCATAAACATAACTGCAATGCATGAGGCATAGAAAATATTTAGTTTGGCTAGTTGCTAGCAATGGCGATGCATAAGCAATTACAATTTACAACTCAACAATAACTCAGATTACTTTATCCCCCCCAAACCCTCCCTGAACCCTTGAAAAAAAACAAGTGACCCCTCCTCTATACACTAAATAATAATGAAAACAAAGTGTATAGCAGAGAACATGTCTACTGTTTACCCTCACTTCTTGGACTGACCAGAGCATTAGGTATGCAGTTTTAGAAACTATTCTTCGTCCTGTGAGCATTACATGGCAACTGGGCTGCAGGACAGAATGTTATACAGTTGAAGTCGGAAGTTTACATACACCTTAGCCAAATAGATTTAAACTCAGTGTTTCACAATTTCTGACATTTAATCGTAGTAAAAATTCCCTGTCTTAGGTCAGTTAGGATCACCACTTTATTTTAAGAATATGAAATGTCTGAATAATAGTAGAGAGAATGATTTATTTCAGCTTTTATTTCTTTCATCACATTCCCAATGGGTCAGAAGTTTACATACACTCAATTAGTATTTGGTAGCATTGCCTTTAAATTGTTTAACTTGGGTCAAACGTTTCAGGTAGCCTTCCACAAGCTTCCCACAATAAGTTGGGTGAATTTTGGCCCATTCCTCCTGACAGAGCTGGTGTAACTGAGTCAGGTTTGTAGGCCTCCTTGCTCGCACACGCTTTTTCAGTTCTGCCCACAAATGTTCTATAGGATTGAGGTCAGGGCTTTGTGATGGCCACTCCAATACCTTGACTTTGTTGTCCTTAAGCCATTTTGCCACAACTTTGGAAGTATGCTTGGGGTCATTGTCCATTTGGAAGACCCATTTGCGACCAAGCTTTAACTTCCTGACTGATGTCTTGAGATGTTGCTTCAATATATCCTCATAATTTTCCTTCCTCATGATGCCATCTATTTTGTGAAGTGCACCAGTCCCTCCTGCAGCAAAGCACCCCCACAGCATGATGTTGCCACCCCCGTTCTTCACGGTTTGGCTGGTGTTCTTCGGCTTGCAAGTGCTCCCTTTTTCCTCCAAACATATCGATGGTCATTATGGCCAAACAGTTCTATTTTTGTTTCATCAGACCAGAGGACATTTCTCCAAAAAGTACGATCTTTGTCCCCATGTGCAGTTGCAAACTGTAGTCTGGCTTTTTAATGGCGGTTTTGGAGCAGTGACTTCTTCCTTGCTGAGCGGCCTTTCAGGTTATGTCGATATATAGGACTCGTTTTACTGTGGATATAGATACTTTTGTACCTGTTTCCTCCAGCATCTTCACAAGGTCCTTTGCTGTTGTTCTGGGATTGATTTGCACTTTTCGCACCAAAGTACGTTCATCTCTAGGAGACAGAACGCGTCTCCTTCCTGAGTGGTATGATGGCTGCGTGGTCCCATGGTGTTGATACTTGTGTACTATTGTTTGTACAGATGAACATGGTGCCTTCAGGCTTTTGTAAATTGCTCCCAAGGATGAACCAGACAAAAAAAGAAATCTGAGGTCTTGGCTGATTTCTTTTGATTTTCCCATGATGTCAAACAAAGAGGCACTGAGTTTGAAGGTAGGCCTTGAAATACATCCACAAGTATACCTCCAATTGACTCAAATGATGTCAATTAGCCTATCAGAAGCTTCTAAAGCCATGACATCATTTTCTGGAATTTTCCAAGCTGTTTAAAGGCACAGTCAACTTAGTGTATGAAAACTTCTGACCCACTGGAATTGTGATACAGTGAATTATAAGTGAAATAATCTGTCTGTAAACAATTGTTGGAAAGATTACTTGTGTCATGCACAAAGTAGATGTCCTAACCGACTTGCCAAAGCTATAGTTTGTTAACAATACATTTGTGGAGTGGTTGAAAAACGAGTTTTAATGACTCCAACCTAAGTGTATGTAAACTTCCGACTTCAACTGTAGGTCTGCAGACCACCGTGGACAAGACTAGCGGTGGAAAGATCTCCTTTATGGTAAAAGCATTGCATGAATCTATCATTGTATTTGCAGATCCGACAGAAAAATTGCCTTTTATAAACAATTCATGCAATTCTACCTAATTTTACATATTAGCAGAATAATTTTTTATACCACACAAATTAACAAAATTACAGGCTAAGAAATATAGGCCTATAGGTTCATCTTATAATATTTCTCCAATGCCAAATAAATGTGTTTTGTTTTCAACGAAACTGCTAATAATTAAATCTGAGACATCATTAGGAATCTGAGCATGGTACTTTCAAAAGTTAGGCCTACCTTTCCACCCCAGACAGATTGGGCCTACCGATGAAGAAAAATGGAAGCTAACTGCTGGCTAATCTTCTTCTGTAGCTTAACCCAACGAAAGAAGGTCACAAGTGTTTCCCTAAAAGCTGTCTGGGTTTAAACATATTCTATTGTACAGAAAGTGAATAGCTTAATCAATTGATTGTGACAGAGGAATTGACCGACAAATCTATGGATAAAGCAGACTATAGCCTACTTTCGTTTGTCAAACAGGTAAGCCTACCTCTTATTTCTTAAATAGGAAAAAATAGGATCCAACGCAAAGCCCTCTTCAGTTGTGTAAACTACTTAAGTAAAAAATACTTTCAAGTACTACTTAAGTAGTTTTTGGGGGTATCTGTACTGTACTTTACTATTTGTATTTTTGACTACTTTTACTTTTACTTCACTACATTCCTAAAGAAAATAATGTACTTTTAACTCCATACATTTTCCCTGACACCCTAAAGTACTTGTTACATTTTGAATGCTTGGCATAACAGGAAAATGGTCCAATTTGCGCAATTATCAAGAGAACATTTCTGTTGGAGTGTGCCCCTGGCTATCCGTAAATAAATAAAAAACAATAATATTTTTACAAATAATATAAGTACATTTTAGCAATTATATTTACTTTTGATGCTTAAGTATATTTAAAACCAAATACTTTTAGACTTTTACTCAAGTAGTATTTTGCTGAGTGACTTTTACTTTTACTTGAGTCATTTTCTATTAAGGTATCTTTACTTTTACTCAAGTATGACAATTGGGTACTTTTTCCACCACTGGCCCTCTTGTTGTTAGTATTAAAACTAATTAAAATGAAGATTGTTGAAATTAATTATGCCTTCTCGAATTTGCCTGCATTCAGCACAATCAGCTGTCCATTTCCGATTGATTGTGCCGCAGCTGCTGCTTCAAGTTTCAGCACCACAATGTAAGTTACTTGAATCTGGCTTATTGTGAGGTCAATAACTAAAATAAATAGGCCTACATCATGGGAAAGAAGTCATGGGAAAGAAACATATTGTTTTTAATTAAATCTATTATAGCAGTAACAAACTACCAAAGTTGACCTCCGGTCCTCCTTCTCAACTTCCCGCTCTCCTTCTCAAACTGAACAGAACATAGGCTATAGGCTAGTCTGTTTTTCATGCTCAACAGGTTCCTGTGGGTATCAAGAATGGTCCACCACCCAAAGGACATCTGTGGGAAGCATTGGAGTCAACATGGGCCAGCATCCCTGTGGAACGCTTTTGACACCTTGTAAAGTCCATGCCCCAACGAATTGAGGCTGTTCTGAGGGCAAAAGGGGGTGCAACTCAATATTAGGAAGGTGTTAATGTTTTGTACACTCAGTGTATGTGTTACTGATAAAGACCCATTAAAGAGAACACTCCATGTGCTTTGGATTATATTCCATTCAAGGTCCCATAACGTCCAATAAAGTTATGAACTAACGTATCGAATAGATCATTTCAATAGTATATATTTACACAGTAAGACCAGTACATTAACAGCTCACAGTGTTATGGAGACGATGGACTGAACAGAATGGGAGATCTAAGCCGTTAAATATGGACTCTATTCCTTTAAGAGCAGAGTTTCTGCCCTGCAGTCAGTAAACAGTAGGTAGGGAGGGGCTTAAGAACTTCACTTTGCTAAAGTGAAACTAAACTGGAAACTTGAATGTTAAATAGGATTGATCTATTACACATTATAGAATCTATAAATAGGATTGATCTATTACACATTATAGAATCTATCCACACAGCTACAACTTCTGTAGTCTCCAGTCACTGGAACATTTTCCTGATCGTAAGAAGAGAACAAACAGTCAACACACATTGAGGTGAGTAGAGAGTAACAGAGAGAGAGAAGGAAAGATAATTATATTGTAACTTTTCTTTCTAAAAGCTTGATGTGAAGTAGACCTAGTCCCTTTTAGAATCAGAGTGGAAGACAGGCTGTGTTCACACAGGCAGCCCAATTCTGATATTTTTTCACTAATTAATCTTTTGACCAATCAGATCAGCTCTGAAAAAGATCTGATGTGAAAAGATCTGATGTGATAGGTCAAAAGACCAAATTGTGAAAAAACATATCAGAACTGGGCTGCTTGTGTGAATGCAGACTCTCATCTCTAACATGTTGGCTCAACATTTCAAAATAGTCCCATTACAACTCAGAATGTTGAATACATTTCATTTGGACTTACTTTACCTGTTGTCCACTGATTGTGTCCTTATGCCAGAGGTAATCTGGAGACACAATATCCACAGGGAAGTGTTACTAGCCCGACTTTCAGTACGTTGGTCGGTATGGTTCTGTCAGGGGTTTGTAGTTTCAATACTGATGCAATTCGCACACAACGTAAACACTTGCGCAATATGTGAACAATGGCTGAGCGTAACCGAACCACAGACTGAACATAGCCGACTTTTAATTTGCAGTAACAGGCAAGCACTTCCAGCTGATTGCGAGGAAACAGCTTCGGTCGACAACGTTCAGCTATTGTTAACATATTGTGCATCAATTGCAATGCATCAGGAGATTGAAAATGCATACTGGAAATACAAACCGATTGAGCCATACTGTATACAGACCGGCTCCCCAAAAAGTTGGGTTAACAATACTTTCCTGTGGACATTTTATCTCCATCCCCTACCATCAAAAGCACCAACAGCATGGACAACTGTTAAAGTATGTTTTAAGTATAATTTTATTCAACATTCTGCTTATTTAACATTCTGGATTGTAGAGACTCTTGCATCTTTTTAGGGCGACTTCATTCAGACTGAATAGCCATAGGATAACCATGGTAACAGTCTGATGTTTTAGGCAAGATGTGAGGTGATAAACAGTGTATAGAAATTGTTTTATATCATGAACCCATATTAACACTCAGAATACATTTGTGTTTAATAAATAAATAACAGAGAAAGAAAACAATAGAATGATAAAACAATATATTTCAATCATATATATTATTTTCTTTGGTCTGTTTACAGCAATGGCTTCCTCCAGTATTCTCCTGTCTGAAGAGCAGTTCCAGTGTTCTATCTGTCTGGATGTGTTCACGGAGCCAGTCTCCATCCCATGTGGACACAACTACTGCAAGGCCTGTATCAGAGGATACTGGGACAGCACTGACCTGTGCCAGTGTCCAATGTGTAAGGAGAAATTTGACAGAAGACCTGAGCTTTGTGTCAACACTTTCATTTCTGAAATGGCTGCTCAGCTCAAGAAGTTGGCTCCAGTTGAAGCCACACCCATCACCCCAGGACAAGTCCAGACAACAACCCTTGCCAAACCTGGAGAAGTACCATGTGACGTCTGCACTGAGGGGGAGCACAAGGCCCTGAAGTCCTGCCTGGTGTGTCTGGCCTCTTACTGTGAGACTCACCTGGAGCCTCATCATAGAGTGGCTTCTTTCAAGAAACACAAGCTGATCAACCCTGTGGAGAACCTGGAAGACAGGGTGTGTAAGAAGCATGAGAGACCCCTGGAGCTGTTCTGTAGGAGAGACCAGACATGTGTGTGTCAGTTCTGCACTGAGGCAGACCACAAGACTCACAAGACTGTCTCCATAGAGGAAGAGTATGGAGAGAGGAAGGCTCGGATGGGGAAGACTAAGGGTAAAGTTCAGAAGATGATCCAGGAGAGACTGCAGAAGGTTAAGGAGATTGAACAGGCAGTAGAGCTCAGCAAGAGAGATGCAGAAAAAGAGATAGTAGACAGTGTGCAGATCTTCACTGCTCTAGCGCGCTGTATTGTGAGAAGCCAGTCTGAGCTCATTGAGGTGGTTGAGAAGAAGCAGAATGCAGCAGAGAAGCGGGCTGAAAGGTTAATTGAAGAGCTGGAGCAGGAAATCACTGAGCTAAAGACTAGAAGCACTGAGATAGAGCAGCTCTCATTTATTGAAGACCACCTCCTACTCCTCCTCCAGAGCTCCCCATCTATCTGCACCCTTCCTCAAACCAAGACCTGGTCTGATATCAGTGTTCACAGCGGTCTGGGTGTGGGGACTGTGAGGAGAACTGTGTCTCAGCTGCAGGAGACACTCAATAAAGAGATGGAGAAGTTTCCTAAAGTCAAGCTGAAGAGGATGCAGCAGTGTGCAGTGGATGTGACTCTGGACCCTGATACAGCATGTCCTCATCTCATCCTGTCTGAAGACAGGAAACAAGTGAGATATGGCGACATAAAGCTAAATCTCCCTGCTAACCCAGAGAGGTTTAGTTCTAATCCCCGTCTTTTAGGAAAGGACGGTTTCTCCTCTGGGAGTTTCTACTATGAGGTGCAGGTGAAGGGGAAGTCTAGGTGGATTTTAGGAGTGGCTAGTGAGTCCATCAACAGGAAGGATTGTGATGTATCACCGAGTCCTGTAGATGGATACTGGACTGTGGGGCAGTGGAATATAAATGAATACAAGGCTTACGCTGGGCCTTGGGTGAACCTCTCCCTGAGAGAGAAGCCCCAGAAGGTGGGGGTGTTTGTGGATTATGAGGAGGGTGAGGTCTCCTTTTATGATGTGGAGGCCAGGTCTCATATCTACTCTTTCACTGGCTACACCTTCACTGACAGACTCTACCCATTATTCTCAACAGGCACGAATACTCATGGTGATAACTCAGCTCCACTTATCATCTCTACCATCAAGTCTGACTGAGTGAACAGGGAACTCAGTCACAGGGAATCACAGCAATATGCCTTATTCAATGTGTTGATATTTCTTCCTGCGATAGAGAATTTTTGTTTTAGTACTTATTAGTTGATCAGATTTTAGAATGAAGAATGCTTTTCTTATGTCCTAGTACTGTATTACAATGTACATTAAAAAAGTATTGCCTGTGAGTCTTTGTACTGTTTTTTTTTTATGACTACTCCTGCTTATTCGTCCTCTCACTTTAAGTGAGATCACATGTCAAACACACACAGCATACACAGATGAAGAGGGAGTTTCAGATGGTGCAGTGATACTGATAATGACCCATCATCAAGCTAAAAGTACAATGCTTCTTGGATTTAACCTATCCAACCTCTAGGATAACCTATAAAGTCCCATACAGTGATCCTTAAAGTAATAACGCTCTCTCTGTCTTCTCCTCTCTCACCCCCTCTCTCTCTCTTTCAGTGGGATGAGGTCAGTGTCCTGGATGACCGGGGAAAACTCATCCGGACCTTCGAGGTCTGCAATGTCAACCAGAACCCCCGTCTCCAGGACAACTGGCTGGCCACGCCCTTCCTCTTCCGCTTCTCGGCACCACGGGTCTTTGTGACGCTGCGTTTCTCCGTGCGGGACTGTGCCAGTCTGCGCTCGCCCTCGCCCTCTTGCCGCGAGACGCTCATCCTCTACTACAAACAGGCCGACTCACAGAGAGAGCTGGAGAGGACATGGGTTGCAGAGGTAGGGCAGAAAGACTACACTTCCCATCATGCCAATAATATCCCACCTTCTTATTGTAGGTGTAATGCCACATTCACGTGCTTGGCGGAACATCCTTTTTCCTAGTTGTGATGTCGGAAATAAGACTTTGTTTCATTCATGTGCTTTTTGGTCGGAACAATGCTTCAACCAGATAAGATTTTAGCTAGCTTGATAAACTGACGTTGCTAATAATGAAGTTAGCTAGCTTGCTTAACACTGACAATATGGTCAAACTAGCTACATTATCCATATTGATAAGGTTGTAGTTGTAGTTATGACATAACAGCCATTCCTGAACCTGACTCCAAAAGCAAGCCACCGATGGACGGGACCAGAAAATATGTTGTATTGATTCTGTTTCCTCATGTCTACACAAGGCTGACTGTTCAATGCCCCATATATTGAGTATTTTATATAATAGCTTACATTAAAATTAATTAATTGATGTGTCAATTGTTGTTTTATATGTCAGTTCATAGACCCGATGCCAAGGTATTGGGACATCAATAACGGACTAGAATTTTATATGGTATTGCTGTCAAATCTTTTTACACTAAGTGAAACTGATAAATTTTTCGATTTATACTAAGCATTTTAAGCAATTTATGATTTTTAATGGGTTCAAATTCAAAACAATAGTCTTTAAGCAATTGTCTCTTCCCATGGTATTTATAGTTTCTAAAAACATCTGTCAAGACGTATAGCATAAAGACTACATTTCCCAATATCCCATTTTGGTAATATGTAGTTCTGCATACTCCAAAAAGCATGTTCCAAAAACAAGGAAATAATGTTGCTTTGGTTTGCCATAACATTCCTCTCATTCTCATCCCCCTCAATCTCATTAAATAAACTACATTTCCCATCTCACATCGGTGCTTTGTAGTTCCTACTCTCAGGGCTTGTGGTTTCCAGTGGAGAGCAGTTACAGAGCTGTTTTGCCGATAGAGTGCTGAGCTCTTGTTGCGTCAGCGTGTCGTGTGCTTCTCTCACAGAGGGAAGGATGCAGTATTTGTGGATGAATACATTTCTCCTTGGGGAAAGTTAGATGCTGTTTAAAAATGCAAATAAGAGCCTGATGAGTGAAGTATAGAGGAATGTAGAGTGTGGAGCAGCAGGAAGGCCAGGAGTCTGAGTCTCTGGGGAAAGTTAGCACGGTTACCTTGAAACTCTCTGGGGAAAGTTAGCACGGTTACCATGAAACTCTCTGGGGAAACTTAGCACGGTTACCTTGAAACTCTCTGGGGAAAGTTAGCACGGTTACCTTGAAACTCTCTGGGGAAACTTAGCACGGTTACCTTGAAACTCTCTGGGGAAAGTTAGCACGGTTACCTTGGAACTCTCTGGGGAAAGTTAGCACGGTTACCTTGAAACTCTCTGGGGAAACTTAGCACGGTTACCTTGAAACTCTCTGGGGAAAGTTAGCACGGTTACCTTGAAACTCTCTGGGGAAAGTTAGCACGGTTACCTTGAAACTCTCTGGGGAAAGTTAGCACGGTTACCTTGAAACTCTCTGGGGAAACTTAGCACGGTTACCTTAACTCTCTGGGGAAACTTAGCACGGTTACCTTGAAACTCTGGGGAAAGTTAGCACGGTTACCTTGGAACTCTCTGGGGAAAGTTAGCATGGTTACCTTGAAACTCTCTGGGGAAACTTAGCACGGTTACCTTGAAACTCTCTGGGGAAAGTTAGCACGGTTACCTTGGAACTCTCTGGGGAAAGTTAGCACGGTTACCTTGAAACTCTCTGGGGAAAGTTAGCACGGTTACCTTGAAACTCTCTGGGGAAAGTTAGCACGGTTACCTTGAAACTCTCTGGGGAAAGTTAGCACGGTTACCTTGAAACTCTCCGGGGAAAGTTAGTACGGTTACCTTGAAACTCTCTGGGGAAAGTTAGCACGGTTATCTTGGAACTCTCTGGGGAAACTTAGCACAGTTACCTTGAAACTCTCTGGGGAAAGTTAGCACGGTTACCTTGAAACTCTCTGGGGAAAGTTAGCACGGTTACCTTGAAACTCTGGGGAAAATTAGATTAGATTAAAACACAGACTGTCACTGGTCCGCGACTGTTTTATATTTGACTCAATTAGTACCCTCAGAGCTAACTAACTGTTGTATTCTGTTAAATACTTTAATCAACTGTTACATACTCTTTATCTTCTCCTTCTCCCTAATCCTTCGCTTTTTCATGATCTTTCTCTCTCATCCCCCTCTCCTCCCCTCCATCCCCCCCCTCCCCCCAGCCGTCCAGTGGAGAGAAGGACACGAGGGAGGGCTGGGTGAAGATTGACACCATAGCAGCAGATAAGAGTTTCACCAAGGTGGAGCCCAGCCTGCCTCACCAGTACCAACCAGACCGCTACCGACGGGTCAATATCAAGACTCGCAGCTTCGCTCCGCTCACACGCAATGGGTACTGTATGAGAACATTTGAAACAAATTCATGACAAATTCCCATATTCAAACCATGCTCATCACTTGTGACAAAAAGTCCTTTGCCACCTTGTAGGCAATAGTGTATGCTAACTAACACACCTAAATCCACACTGTCACCTATCTAGTGGTCCTTCAATCCTGATAATAAGTTAACATGTTATGACCCTTGACCCCTGTTTCAGATTCGTTCTGGCCATCGTCGACAGCGGCGCATGCGTCTCTCTCATGGGTGTGTCCATCTTCTACCGCCGCTGCCCGGCAACCAATCTCTATCTTGCTTCCTATCCGGCCACACCCTCAGGGGCAGAGCCTACTGCCCTGGTCCCTGTGACTGGAACTTGTGTTCCCCACAGCCAAGCACAAGGAGGCTCCGCCCCTCGCATGCACTGCAACGCAGAAGGTGACTGGATGGTGCCGGTGGGCGGGTGCATCTGTGAAGAGGGATACGAGCCCAGTCAAAACGGATCTGCCTGCTTAGGTGAGTCCCAATGTAAACATTAATATCAACAAAGTTAGGTATACTTTTTGAAACTTAAATCACACACACACACACTAAAATGTCAAAGGACCAACAATATCTAACAATATCTAAAGTTTTGGCCTCCTCTCCCCCTTCCTGTCAATTTTCCTGTCAGTTCTCCTGTCCCCCCTCCTGTCAGTTCACCTGTCCCCCTCCTGTCAGTTCTCCTTTCCCCCCTCCTGTCAGTTCTCCTGTCCCCCCACCTGTCAGTTCTCTTGCCCCCCCTCCTGTCAGTTCTCCTCTCCCCCTTCCTGTCCATTTTCCTGTCAGTTCTCCTGTCTCCCCTCCTGTCAGTTCAAATGTCCCCCCTCCTGTTAGTTCTCCTGTCCCCCCTCCTGTCAGTTCACCTGTCCCCCTCCTGTCAGTTCTCCTTTCCCCCCTCCTGTCAGTTCTCCTATCCCCCCCTTGTCAGTTCTCTTGTCCCCCCTCCTGTCAGTTCTTCTGTCAGTTCTCCTGTCCCCCCTCCTGTCAGTTCTCCTGTAAGTTCTCCTGTCCCCCCTCCTGTCAGTTCTCCTGTCAGTTCTCCTGTCCCCCCTTCTGTCAGTTCTCCTGTCAGTTCTCCTGTCCCCCCTTCTGTCAGTTCTCCTGTCAGTTCTCCTGTCCCCCCTCCTGTCAGTTCTCCTGTCCCCCCTCCTGTCAGTTCACCTGTCCCCCCTTCTGTCAGTTCTCCTGTCCCTCCTCCTATCAGTTCTCCTGTCCCCCCTCCTGTCAGTTCTCCTGTCCCCTCTCCTGTCAGTTCACCTGTCCCCTGTGTCACTAACTGTCTGGATCAATATGAGATGGAACTGCTGCCGTCTGCCACTCTGATCACTGGCCCAACTTGAATGAGAGGACAGGGGGAGGAGGGCAGGGATGGACAATGGCCCTGTGCAGTGTGCTTGTGTATGTGTTTCGTGTGTGTGTGTGGGGGGGGGGGGTTATGATGGACAAATGTTTTATGAGACTGTGTCAACAACATCCTACATAAATGAATATGTGTTTATGTCTGGGAGCATAAGTAGGAGATGAGGGCTTTGTGTTGTGTTCTGTCTCTGTGTTGGTGTTTTCACTGGAGAAGCAGGAAGGGAGCAGAGCTCAGGGGAATAAGAGACAGCTTGTCAGACCAAGTGCTCAACTACTGCTTCAACTAGTCCCACTTGACCCAGTGTGTTAGCACAGAGGAGGAGAGGAACACTCTCTCTCTCTCTCTCTCTCACTCACTCACTCACTCACTCACTCACTCACTCACTCACTCACTCACTCACTCACTCACTCACTCACTCACTCACTCACTCACTCACTCACACACACACACACACACACACACACACACACACTACAGGGACATGGACACTACACCACAGTCTGTGTCAGTGTGCACCCTGAAGGAGTAAAGGGTTCAATCTTCACTGGGTGGGGGTCAACGAGAAAGATACGTTTTGGAGAAATCTCAAGAAATACATCATGGAATATCAAGAGACGGAGGAGGGAAAGAGAGAGGGAGAGAGAGAGGAGGGGGGATAGAGAGAGAGGAGGGGGGATAGAAAGAGTGGAGGGGGAGAGAGAGAGGGGAGGGAGAGAGAGAGGGGAGGGGGAAACAGAGAGGGAGAGAGAGAGAGAGGAGGGGAATAGAGAGAGGGGAGGGGGAGAGAGTGGGAGGAGGGGAGGAGAGAGAGAGGGAGGAGGGGGGGAGAGAGAGAGAGGGGGGGGAGAGAGGAGGGAAAGAGAGAGTGAGAGAGGAGGGGGGATAGAGAGAGGGGAGGGGAGGGGAGATAGAGAGGAGGGGGATAGAGAGAGGGGAGGGGGAAAGAGAGAGGAGGGGGGATAGAGAGAGGGGAGGGGGAGAGAGAGAGGAGGGGGGATAGAGAGAGGGGAGGGGGATAGAGAGAGGGGAGGGGGAAAGAGAGAGGAGGGGGGATAGAGAGAGGGGAGGGGGAAAGAGAGGGGAGGGGGGATAGAGAGAGGGGAGGGGGAAAGAGAGAGGAGGGGGGATAGAGAGAGGGGAGGGGGAAAGAGAGAGGAGGGGGGATAGAGAGAGGGGAGGGGGAAAGAGAGAGGAGGGGGAGAGAGAGAGGAGGGGAGGGGGAGAGAGAGAGGAGGGGGAGAGAGAGAGGGGAGGGGGAAAGAGAGAGGAGGGGGGATAGAGAGAGGGGAGGGGGAAAGAGAGAGGAGGGGGAGAGAGAGAGGAGGGGAGGGGGAGAGAGAGAAGGAGAAGGGAAAGAGAGATGTGACACATTTAGGTCATAGTGATGTAATGGCCACTCGTCTGTGAACAAGTGACAGAAACCACATCGAGAGAGAGAGCGAGAGAGAGGGAAAGAGAGAGGGGATAAGTGGACACAAGTTAATGACTCAAGGAATTGAGCAAGCAGAAAGTCTGAGGAAAGTAAGGACACAGAGAGAGGGGGAAGGGGTATTGACTGAGATGTGGAGAGCAGGAGCCTGTGTGGTGTGGTTGTGTGTGCTTGTTTGTTTGTCTGTTCCTACACTCTTAGATAAAAGGGTTCCAAAAGGGTTATTCGGCTGTCCCCATAGGAGAACCCCTTTTGTTTCCAGGGAGAACCCTTTTTGGTTCCACGTAGAACCGTTTTGGGTTCCACGTAGAACCCTCTGTGGAAAGGGTCCTACATGGAACCCAAAAGGGTTCTACCTGGAACCGAAAGGGTTCTACTTGGAACCAAACAGGGTTCTTCAAAGGGTTCTCCTATGGGGACAGCAAAATAACCATTTTAGTTTTTTTTCTAAGAGTGTGTGTGTGTGTGTGTGTGTGTGTGTGTGTGTGTGTGTGTGTGTGTGTGTGTGTGTGTGTGTGTGTGTGTGTGTGTGTGTGTGTGTGTGTGTGCGTGTTTGTTTGTGTCTGTCTCTATGTGTGTGTGTGTGTTATCCCTGGACTGTTGACATTTGAAGGTCCAGTCCAGCAGTTCTCTGTGGGGCTATCTGCTACCCTCTCCTCCACAGGCCAGGGCTGGTCAGGGGCCTCCCAGTCCCAAGCTAGCTAACAGCTTCATTAATACTGCTGCTCTGTACCAAGTCAACTGTGAAATGTCTTCATGCTCTAATGGCTTACATCTGGGCTCTCTCCACCACTCACACGGTTTGTCCCACTTTGATTGATATTTACTGACAAATAACCACTCCAACTCTGTGGCTTGGCCTCCCAGATAGGGCTAAACAGATCACAAAGAGTGGGAGCCCCACCCACGCAGGGTTTTTTGTGTTCTAATTATTCTGTGATTATACTTAGTTGATCAGGTCATTGACTAATGATGTGGATGTGACGTCATGTCGTTGTTGTCCCTGTTTGGTCATTTGGATGAAAAAACTGATAGCTGAGACGGTCACTGTGGTCGCTGTGGGTTTTTATTCTACATAGTCTCTGAGGCTCTTGTATAAATATCTGTGTAGACTCCAAGAACTCAGTTGTACGGCTCTAAGGGGGTTCAAGACACATTCAAGATCGGAACTGATGAATGATATGTTCATTCAGCAAAAGCTGTAATCCAAATGGATTTAGAGTTAAGCTATTCATTAGAAGTGACCTGTGCTGGAATTAAACCCACAACCGCTTGGTGTTACAAGCGCCATCCATGCTCTAACCAGCTCAGTCATCAGAACCACTAACTCCTCTCAGATCCTCTAGTGATGACAGGGAACAGAGCAGGAGACAAGCAGCGCTCTGTTCTCTGCTAAGCAGAAGACCTACACTAGATGTTTTCTCCGTTGACGTTTGCGTCTCCAGAGAGAGAGAGAGAGAAAGCGTATGCTCAGCCGAAGCACGACTGAGCATGAGACACAATTACACCTGTTCACCCAGACATGAAACAGCCATTTTACATCATGGGGCTTCCTAAGGAGGTCCACATCAGTTTTATGTCACATTGTTCCCTTAACACTGATGATATATATTCCTCAACACAGTTCCCTTAACAATGATGATATATATTCCTTAACAGTGTTCCCTTAACAATGATATATATATATTCCTTAAGACAGTTCCCTTAACACTGATGAAATACAGTATGTATTCCTTAACACAGATCCCTTAACAACACTGATAAAATATGTTCCTCAACACTTAAGATTTCTTAGGAATATTTATTTATCTTTAGTATCTCACCTGGATTGTGGTTGCTCTGGTGAATTTCATTTGCCCAGGACTACGGACGAATATACATCACAGTGTTTTTTTGAGATGTAAATGATTGTGCAATGTCCCTGTTTACTAAATCATGTAATATTAAATCACATGGGTCTAATATTTAGAGCTCTTAAGAAGGTGCCATTGAAGATATTTGAATGTGTATGGGGCTGTCCTGATTTAATTCGAACCCTGGGGCAAGATATCGTGGGAATTATGAACACGGTGAGAGAGTGCCCTAGTGTGGACTATTGGATTGGAGTGGACAATGGGTTAGTAGAATATTGGATTTGCTTGACACGTTATGCAAGGTGAATGTTCCATAGATGTATGTAATGACCTAGGGTGTATTCATCATGGGGACCATGTGACTCTCCAGGGATTCTGGATAGGCTGCTAGTACTATTAGGAGTGACTCATCGTATGGCTTGTGTCCCATTGGTTTATGTCATATACGTAGGCTTATATTTTGGTATACTGTCTGATTTGTGTGTTACATTGCTTGCTCAATTGGTTTAATGTCACGTTCGTTGAATGACGGGTCAGACCAAGGCGCAGCGTGATATGCGTACATGTTTATTAACGTAATAAACAACACAACAAAACAACAACGGAAACGAAACGTGAAATCCAAGGTAGTACAGAACAACAAACCTTATACGGAACAAGATCCCACAACAAGACAGTGCCAATAGGCTGCCTAAGTATGGTCCCCAATCAGAGACAACGAGCGACAGCTGCCTCTGATTGGGAACCACACCGGCCAACATAGAACTAGACATACTAGATCCTATACATAGAAAAGGCACAACAAGAAATATACACACCCTGACTCAACATATAAGCGTCCCCTGAGTCAGGGCGTGACATTTAAAACCAATTGCTATTGACTGTCTTGTAAGTGTTAGGAACCTGATGTTTCATATCATTAAGCTTAGTATACACGCTTAGAAAAAAAAAGGTACTATCTAGAACATAAAAGGGTTCTGCGGCTGTCCCCATAGGAGAACCCTAAAGAAGAACCATTTTTGGTTCCAGGTAAAACCCTTTTTGTTCCAGGTAGAACTCTTTTGGGTTCATGTAGAACCTTTTCCACGGAGGGTTCTACATGGAACCCAAAAAAGTTATACCTGGAACCAATGAGGGTTCTCCCTGGAAACAAAAAGGGTTATCCTATGGGGACAGCCAAAGAACCCTTTTGGAACCCTTTTTTCTGAGTGTACTTTAGCTGTTTGATCTGCGTTATGTTATATGTCTAGGAAAGATCTTTCTCCAGGTCATGTAACCCCATGTTGATATTATGACAGTAAGTACTGGAGCTATCTGATATGACCTGGATAGTGTTAAATGTTCAGACCTGTTTATCTGAGACTGTTTTTATATGAGACTGAGTGTAACCAGGGCTTAAAGGGACATGGAGCAGATTAGAACATGTTATTACGATTCAATATGCATTTCCTGGACAAACGTCTCTAACTATAGAATGTCACAGATGTACAGTGGAGAGATGGAGAGAGAGGGAGGAGAGGCTAGAGATAGACAGACGGGAGGAGAGGCTACAGATAGACAGACGGGAGGAGAGGCTACATATAGACAGACGGGAGGAGAGGCTACAGATAGACAGACGGGAGGAGAGGCTACAGATAGACAGACGGGAGGAGAGGCTAGAGATAGACAGACGGGAGGAGAGGCTAGAGATAGACAGACGGGAGGAGAGGCTAGAGATAGACAGACGGGAGGAGAGGCTACAGATAGACAGACGGGAGAGAGGGAGGAGAGGCTAGAGATAGACAGACGGGAGAGAGGGAGGAGAAGCTAGAAAGAGACAGAAGGGAATAAGACATTTGCTCATGGAACCATGTGTATTCATGTCTCCTGTGTGTGGCTGCATCTGCGCTAGGACAAGTCTGTCTGTGTGTGTGTGTGTGTGTGTGTGTGTGTCAGATTAGAATGCTGGGAGCAAAAGAGAGAATGAGCACATAAGAGAGAGATAGCGGGAGAGAGGGCAGAGAGAGAGAGAGAGAGGGAGAGAGAAGGAGAAATTGGGTCAGTGATCTAAATACCAAATTCCATGTCAACGGCAAATTATACACTTCATTGCTATCTCTCTCTCTCTCTCTCTCTCTCTCTCTCTCTCTCTCTCTCCCTTTGTTTCTGCTTATTATTCTCTTTTGGTTCATTCCAATATTTCTCTCTTTTTGTCTTTAGCTCTCTTTTTCTCTGCTCTCTGTCCCTCTCTGCCACCATTTCAGTCCCATCCCCCTTTCCTTTCTACATCCCTCTAACCCTCTCTCTCTCTCTCTCTCTCTCTCTCTCTCGCTCTCTCTCTCTCTCTCCCTCTCTCTCTCTCTCTCTCTCTCTCTCTCTCTCTCTCTCTCTCTCTCTCTCTCTCTTTCCCTCGCTCTCTATTATTTTATTTATTCTCTCCTTCCCCCTCTCTCCCCCTCTCTCTCTTGGTCACTGTTAATGCACTGCAGTGTCCACTGCTGTTTGTTCATGTGTGTTTATTATTAACTTATGTTCCTCCCCCATCCTCTATACCTTTAATACCTACCTCTCTCTCCCTGTTCCTCCCCCATCCTCTATACCTTTAGTACCTACCTCTCTCTCCCTGTTCCTCCCCCATCCTCTATACCTTTAGTACCTACCTCTCTCTCCCTGTTCCTCCCCCATCCTCTATACCTTTAGTACCTACCTCTCTCTCTCTCCCTGTTCCTCCCCCATCCTCTATACCTTTAGTACCTACCTCTCTCTCTCCCTGTTCCTCCCCCATCCTCTATACCTGTAGTACCTACCTCTCTCTCTCTCCCTGTTCCTCCCCATCCTCTATACCTTTAGTACCTACCTCTCTCTCTCCCTGTTCCTCCCCCATCCTCTATACCTTTAGTACCTCTCTCTCTCTCTCCCTGTTCCTCCCCCATCCTCTATACCTTTAATACCTACCTCTCTCTCCCTGTTCCTCCCCCATCCTCTATACCTTTAGTACCTACCTCTCTCTCCCTGTTCCTCCCCCATCCTCTATACCTTTAATACCTACCTCTCTCTCCCTGTTCCTCCCCCATCCTCTATACCTTTAATACCTACCTCTCTCTCCCTGTTCCTCCCCCATCCTCTATACCTTTAGTACCTACCTCTCTCTCTCCCTGTTCCTCCCCCATCCTCTATACCTGTAGTACCTACCTCTCTCTCTCCCTGTTCCTCCCCCATCCTCTATACCTTTAGTACCTACCTCTCTCTCTCCCTGTTCCTCCCCCATCCTCTATACCTTTAGTACCTCTCTCTCTCTCTCCCTGTTCCTCCCCCATCCTCTATACCTTTAATACCTACCTCTCTCTCCCTGTTCCTCCCCCATCCTCTATACCTTTAGTACCTACCTCTCTCTCCCTGTTCCTCCCCCATCCTCTATACCTTTAATACCTACCTCTCTCTCCCTGTTCCTCCCCCATCCTCTATACCTTTAGTACCTACCTCTCTCTCCCTGTTCCTCCCCCATCCTCTATACCTTTAGTACCTACCTCTCTCTCTCCCTGTTCCTCCCCCATCCTCTATACCTTTAGTACCTACCTCTCTCTCTCCCTATTCCTCCCCATCCTCTATACCTTTAGTTCCTTCCTCTCTCTCTTTCTCTCTCCCTGTTCCTCTCCCACCCTCCCTCTCTCTCCCCTCTCCCTCTCCCAGCCCCCACTCCCACCCTCTCACACCCTCCCTCCCTCCTCCTTCCCTCAGTATAGTGAGTGGTAATGTAAAGACATGCGTGCCTCTAGTTCATAATAGATATACGCTGTATTAACCCTCCATTGTGTGGAAACAGAGGGATGGTGGATGGAGGGAGAGGGGGATGCAGACAGAGGAAGGGGCAGAGGGCAGGAGAGGGAGCAGTAATAGAAGCTGTGTGATTGGCTGATAGGGGCGGAGGGGATGGTGAATAGAAAGTGAAGGTTATCGTTGACAATCATAACAGCGCAGGGAAGTTTTGTAGCAAAGTCGTGTTCCGTGTCACAGCCGTATAGAACACGTCTGGTAATGTGTGCCAGAGGCATGAAAGATGGATGGAACAATTCCCTTCTCTCTCCACTCCTCTACCAGTCCTTCTTCTCTCTCTTTCTGTGTCTCACATTCCACCCTCTATTCCCACTAAAACTACCCCACCTTCCTCATCATCTTCTCCATCTCTCTAACAGACCCAATTTTCCTCTCTCTCTTTCTGATTCCCTCTCCTCCACTCTCAATCCATCCCTCCCCACCTCCCTCTTTCTAACCCCTCTCCTCCTCTCTCCTCCTCTCAATCCATCCCTCCCCACCTTCTCTGTCTTTCTAACCCCTCTCCCCCCTCTCTCCTCCACTCTCAATCCATCCCTCTTCACCTTCTCCCTCTTTCTAACCCCTCTCCTCCTCTCTCCTACACTCTCAATCCATCCCTCCCCACCTTCTCTCTCTTTCTGATTCCCTCTCCTCCTCTCTCCTCCACTCTCAATCCACCCCTCTCCACCTTCTCCCTCTTTCTAACCCCTCTCCTCCTCTCTCCTCCACTTTCAATCCATCCCTCCCCACATTCTCTCTCTTTCTAACCCCTCTCCTCCTCTCTCCTCCACTCTCAATCCATCCCTCCCCACCTTCTCTCTCTTTCTAACCCCTATCCTAACCCCTATCTAACTCCTATCTCTCCTCCTCTCTCCCCCTCCTCCTCTCTCCTCCTCTCTCCCCTCTCCTCCTCTTTCCTCCTCTCTCTCCTCCTCTCTCCTACTCTCTCCCCTCTCCTCCTCTTTCCTCCTCTCTCTCCTCCTCTCTCCTACTCTCCCCTATCCTCCTCTCTCCCCTCTCCTCCTCTCTCCTCCTCTCTCCTCCTCCTCTCCCCCCTCTCTCCTCCTCTCTCCCCTCTCCTTCTCTCTCCTCCTCTCTCCTCCTCCTCTCTCCCCTCTACTCCTCTCTCCTCCTTTCTCTCCTCCTCCCCTCTCTCCTCCTCTCTCCTACTCTCCCCTCTCCTCCTCTCTCCTCCTCCTCTTCTCCCTCTCTCCTCCTCTCTCTCCAACTCTCTCCTCCTCTCTCCCCTCTCCTTCTCTCTCCTCCTTTCTCTCCTCCTCTCTCCTCCTTTTTCTCCTCCTCTCTCCTCCTCCTCTCTCCCCTCTCCTCCTCTCTCCCCTCTACTCCTCTCTCCTCCTTTCTCTCCTCTCTCCTCCTCCTCTCTCCCCTCTCCTCCCCTCTCCTCCTCTCTCCTCCTCTCTCTCTCTCTCTCTCTCTCTCTCTCTCTCTCTCTCCTCGCTTTCCTTCTCTCTCTCTCCATCTTTCCATCCCTCTCCCCCTTCACGCCTGTGTCTGAGAGTAGATCTGTGCTCTTCCAGACAAGTGAGAACACAGGAAGCCTTTTATCTGTTTAAACATCTCGCCTTTTATCTGTCTCTCCACATCTCCTCTATTCCCTCTGTCTCTTTTACTGTCTCCCAGTACACATGCATTCTCACAAACACACCCACAGACACGCGCGCGCACACACACGCCATTGGAGGTGGTACATGCTGTTGAAAAGGTTATCTAAACAAGGTTAGAGGACATGAGAGGTGTTCACCGCAGCAGAGCACTCAGACCACCATGTCCAAGGCCCGTTACACACACTGACACACACACACACACACACACACACACACACACACACACAGACATACACACACACTGACACACACACACACACACACACACACACACTGACACACACACACACACTGACACACACACACTTTTATATTTATCTCTCTCTCTCTTTAACTCTCTCTGTGTCTGTCTCTCTCTCTCTCTCTCTCTCTCTCTTTATCCTCATCTCTCCGCATCTGCAACAGCAGTTAGACACTTCTTGAACAGCATTCATGGACACACTTACTGTAGGTGTTCTGTTACTCTCTGGCTCTTACAGACTCTGTCTCTACACACAGACTGAATTGGAACCGTAGAGACACTCAGGGCCTGACACTGCTTGAAAAGGCATGTTATTCACTGTGCAGAATCGGACACTGTCCTAGGCAATCTCAAACACCGCCTTAGAATAAGTACATTGAAACACTGAGGGCCTAGGAAACGAGGGCCCTCGGCAGAATCTCACACTGCATTACAGTAAGTTCAGAGAGAGCTACAATATAGGCAGCTAGTACACTAAGTACATTCTTCCCTCATAAGGCCATAGTTACCCTCAGGATTGAATTAACAGATGGCATATTAACACACGTTTACGCTTTACTGTAATCTCAAGTGCACTGTGTAGCATACATGCTATTACTCTTTAAATACGTGTGTGTGTGTATGTGTGTGTACACGTATTATGCACACGTGTGTGAAATAACAGAACACCCCATGCTATTGCAGCAGCTAATGAAAATCCCTAATGAATACAAATACAAATTGCTAGAGCACCTTGGGAGTGATGAAGCCATTGGATTGTTATTTCTTAGTCTGCTATGCTTCCCTCAGAGAATGGCCAGGGTAGTTCATTTCAGAAGCAGCCCATTCCTATCTGTTTGGCTTGGTTAATGTCACACCCTGGCTCTGGGACTCTATATGTTGAGCCAGGGTGTGTTCATTCTATGTGGTTTATTTCTATGTTGGGGGTTCTGGTTTGTTGTTTTCTATGTTTGCCTTAGTGACTCCCAATCAGAGGCAACGAGTGTCAGCTGTTGGCTGGTTGTCTCTGATTGGGAGCCATATTTAAACTGTCTGTTTTTCACTTTGTGTTTGTGGGTTTTTGTTCCGTGTTCGGTCATTGTCACCGTGGACTTCACGAGTCGTTTATTGTTTTTGTTCGTGCTTTAATATAATAAAGTAACATGTTCATTCATCACGCTGCGCATTGGTCTACTTCTCTCCCTGACGATTGTGACAGAAGAACCCACCATAAAAGGACCAAGCAGCGTGTCCAGGAGCAGGCAGACTGGACATGGGAGGAAGCGCCGGGTAAGGAGATGGAAAGGTTGGCGATGGCCCAGGTGGGCAAATCGTGGTCCTGGGAGGACATGCTCGGGGGCAAGGGACCTTGGGCTAGGATTAAGGCCCTGGCGAGAGAGGAGCAGCGGCGTCAGCAGTGCCATCGTCGGACGGACGAGAGGCAACCCCAAAAAAAATTTAGGGGGGGGCACACGGCATGGGCGGCTGGGCAGCAGGAGGCTGCCACAGGGCGATTTGGAGAGGAGGCCACCGGGTTAGGGGGGCCAGAAGGCAGGTTGGCGGAGCCTGGATGGAGAGCGGAACCAACTTCCCGTACTCAGGCATGGCAGCATGGGACGGGGCAGGTTCCGCGGTATGCGGAGCGGCGTACTGTGCCACGAGTGGTCCGGCATAGTCCTGTACGTCCTGTGCGAGCACCCCGCACGTGTCGTGCGAAGGGGGGTATGCAGCCAGGACGGAGTGTGCCGGCTCAACGCTCGTGGTCTCCAATGCCTCTCCGCGGTCCCGGATATCCTGCTCCAGTGTCACGTGCTGTTATGCCAGTACGGGTACACAGCCCTGTACGTCCTGTGCGGATGCCTCACACAGAGTGTGTGAGGGTAGGCATTCAGCCAGGACGGGTTGTGGCCGCTCTTCACTCCAGGTCTCCTATCCGTCTCCACAGCCCGGTTCGGCCTGTCCCTGCTCCACGCACCAAGCCTACGGTGTGCGTCGCCAGCCCAGCCCGGCCTGTCCCTGCTCCACGCACCAAGCCTACGGGGTGCGTCGCCAGCCCAGCCCGGCCTGTCCCTGCTCCACGCACCAAGCCTACGGGGTGCGTCGCCAGCCCAGCCCGGCCTGTCCCTGCTCCACGCACCAAGCCAGGGGTGCGAGTCGCCAGCCCGGCCCGGCCTGTTCCTGCCACTCGCACCAAGCCAGGGGTGCGAGTCGTCAGCCTGGTCCAGAACGTTCCTGCTACTCGCATCAAGCCAGGGGTGCGAGTCGTCAGCCCTGTAAAGCCCGTTCCGGCTCCACGCACCAAGCCAGGGGTGCGCATCGTCAGCCCGGTCCGGCCCGTTGCTGCTCCACGCACCAAGCCAGGGGTGCGAGTCGTCAGTCCGGTGAGGCCCGTTCCGGCTCCACGCACCAAGCCAGGGGTGCGTATCGTCAGCCCGGTCCGGCCCGTTGCTGCTCCACGCACCAAGCCAGGGGTGCGCATCGTCAGCCCGGTCCGGTCCGTTCCGGCCTCACGCACCAAGCCAGGAGTGCGCGTCGTCAGTCTGGCACAACCCGTGCCTGGGTCATCGGTGCCAAATCAGGTACCGCTTTATTGCTCCCCAACGGAGCTGAAGCTAGCCGCTCCTGCTACGTCCAGGTCAGCTCCAGCCAGCGGGGCCAGACCGGACCAGGGGCGCTATGGGGGGTTTATTGGAGGGTGGTGGGCAAGCCCGGAGCCAGAACCGCCGCCGAGGAGGAGTGCCCACCCAGCCCTCCCCTATTTTTCTCTGGTTGAGGCGCGGTCGCAGTCCGCGCCTTTATCTGTCTCTCCACATCTCCTCTATTCCCTCTGTCTCTTTTACTGTCTCCCAGTACACATGCATTCTCACAAACACACCCACAGACACGCGCGCGCACACACACGCCATTGGAGGTGGTACATGCTGTTGAAAAGGTTATCTAAACAAGGTTAGAGGACATGAGAGGTGTTCACCGCAGCAGAGCACTCAGACCACCATGTCCAAGGCCCGTTACACACACTGACACACACACACACACACACACACACACACACACACAGACATACACACACACTGACACACACACACACACACACACACACACACTGACACACACACACACACTGACACACACACACTTTTATATTTATCTCTCTCTCTCTTTAACTCTCTCTGTGTCTGTCTCTCTCTCTCTCTCTCTCTCTCTCTTTATCCTCATCTCTCCGCATCTGCAACAGCAGTTAGACACTTCTTGAACAGCATTCATGGACACACTTACTGTAGGTGTTCTGTTACTCTCTGGCTCTTACAGACTCTGTCTCTACACACAGACTGAATTGGAACCGTAGAGACACTCAGGGCCTGACACTGCTTGAAAAGGCATGTTATTCACTGTGCAGAATCGGACACTGTCCTAGGCAATCTCAAACACCGCCTTAGAATAAGTACATTGAAACACTGAGGGCCTAGGAAACGAGGGCCCTCGGCAGAATCTCACACTGCATTACAGTAAGTTCAGAGAGAGCTACAATATAGGCAGCTAGTACACTAAGTACATTCTTCCCTCATAAGGCCATAGTTACCCTCAGGATTGAATTAACAGATGGCATATTAACACACGTTTACGCTTTACTGTAATCTCAAGTGCACTGTGTAGCATACATGCTATTACTCTTTAAATACGTGTGTGTGTGTATGTGTGTGTACACGTATTATGCACACGTGTGTGAAATAACAGAACACCCCATGCTATTGCAGCAGCTAATGAAAATCCCTAATGAATACAAATACAAATTGCTAGAGCACCTTGGGAGTGATGAAGCCATTGGATTGTTATTTCTTAGTCTGCTATGCTTCCCTCAGAGAATGGCCAGGGTAGTTCATTTCAGAAGCAGCCCATTCCTATCTGTTTGGCTTGGTTAATGTCACACCCTGGCTCTGGGACTCTATATGTTGAGCCAGGGTGTGTTCATTCTATGTGGTTTATTTCTATGTTGGGGGTTCTGGTTTGTTGTTTTCTATGTTTGCCTTAGTGACTCCCAATCAGAGGCAACGAGTGTCAGCTGTTGGCTGGTTGTCTCTGATTGGGAGCCATATTTAAACTGTCTGTTTTTCACTTTGTGTTTGTGGGTTTTTGTTCCGTGTTCGGTCATTGTCACCGTGGACTTCACGAGTCGTTTATTGTTTTTGTTCGTGCTTTAATATAATAAAGTAACATGTTCATTCATCACGCTGCGCATTGGTCTACTTCTCTCCCTGACGATCGTGACAGTTAAGTAATGTAATTATTTTATCTGTCTATTATTCAATATTAAGGGCAGAAAGTGGAATTTTGAGGTCCCAAGTGACTGGTATGTTCTTAAAACAATACTCACATTGATATGACTGAAACTAGGCCATAAAATGACTATTGTGATTTATTAAGTCTACAGGGGTTTTCTTTTGAAGCAGTCGTTTATTCAGCTGATTCTTATTCAGAGTGCGGGTAACTAATAATGTTTTATTTGGAATAGACAATTAGGGAGCTGATTTGTACAGCATAAATAGATGACATTTATATGATTAGATTATTGTTCCTTTACATACAGTGGGGGGAAAAAGTATTTAGTCAGCCACCAATTGTGCAAGTTCTCCCACTTAAAAAGATGAGAGAGGCCTGTAATTTTCATCATAGGTACACGTAAACTATGACAGACAAATTTAGAAAAAAATATCCAGAAAATCACATTGTAGGATTTTTTATGAATTTATTTGCAAATTATGGTGGAAAATAAGTATTTGGTCACCTACAAACAAGCAAGATTTCTGGCTCTCACAGACCTGTAACTTCTTCTTTAAGAGGCACCTCTGTCCTCCACTCGTTACCTGTATTAATGGCACCTGTTTGAACTTGTTATCAGTATAAAAGACACCTGTCCACAACCTCAAACAGTCACACTCCAAACTCTACTATGGCCAAGACCAAAGAGCTGTCAAAGGACACCAGAAACAAAATTGTAGACCTGCACCAGGCTGGGAAGACTGAATCTGCAATAGGTAAGCAGCTTGGTTTGAAGAAATCAACTGTGGGAGCAATTATTAGGAAATGGAAGACATACAAGACCACTGATAATCTCCCTCGATCTGGGGCTCCACGCAAGATCTCACCCCGTGGGGTCAAAATGATCACAAGAACGGTGAGCAAAAATCCCAGAACCACACGGGGGGACCTAGTGAATGACCTGCAGAGAGCTGGGACCAAAGTAACAAAGCCTACCATCAGTAACACACTACGCCGCCAGGGACTCAAATCCTGCAGTGCCAGATGTGTCCCCCTGCTTAAGCCAGTACATGTCCAGGCCCGTCTGAAGTTTGCTAGAGTGCATTTGGATGATCCAGAAGAGGATTGGGAGAATGTCATATGGTCAGATGAATCCAAAATAGAACTTTTTGGTAAAAACTCAACTCGTCGTGTTTGGAGGACAAAGAATGCTGAGTTGCATCCAAAGAACACCATACCTACTGTGAAGCATGGGGGTGGAAACATCATGCTTTGGGGCTGTTTTTCTGCAAAGGGACCAGGACGACTGATCCGTGTAAAGGAAAGAATGAATGGGGCCATGTATCGTGAGATTTTGAGTGAAAACCTCCTTCCATCAGCAAGGGCATTGAAGATGAAACGTGGCTGGGTCTTTCAGCATGACAATGATCCCAAACACACCGCCCGGGCAACGAAGGAGTGGCTTCGTAAGAAGCATTTCAAGGTCCTGGAGTGGCCTAGCCAGTCTCCAGATCTCAACCCCATAGAAAATCTTTGGAGGGAGTTGAAAGTCCGTGTTGCCCAGCGACAGCCCCAAAACATCACTGCTCTAGAGGAGATCTGCATGGAGGAATGGGCCAAAATACCAGCAACAGTGTGTGAAAACCTTGTGAAGACTTACAGAAAACGTTTGACCTGTGTCATTGCCAACAAAGGGTATTTAACAAAGTATTGAGAAACCTTTGTTATTGACCAAATACTTATTTTCCACCATAATTTGCAAATAAATTCATAAAAAATCCTACAATGTGATTTTCTGGAATTTTTTCCCTCAATTTGTCTGTCATAGTTGACGTGTACCTATGATGAAAATTACAGGCCTCTCTCATCTTTTTAAGTGGGAGAACTTGCACAATTGGTGGCTGACTAAATACTTTTTTTCCCCACTGTATGTGCCCTTACTTTCTAACCCCCATTTGTCTCCCCAGCCCCCATCCCTCCCTCTCTGTCTCTCTCTGACATCACTCATTCTCTCTATCCGTCAAAGAGATATGATCGTTTGTGAACTGGAGTTGATGAGTGCTGTTTTAATGTGTTGATGCTGGCTCTAGTACTGACCCAAAGAGGTCTTTCTCACTTTTTCTCCCCATCTCTCTCTCTCTCTGCAGCATGTCAGGTGGGGTACTTTAAGTCGGTGTTGGGTTCGGTTCCGTGTTCAGTGTGTCCGTCTAACAGCAGAACCAGTCAGGAGGGATCGCGTGTTTGTGAGTGTCGCAGCGGCTTCTACAGAGCACCCGCCGACGTCAACTCCTCTGCCTGCACAAGTGAGCTATTTGTGTGTGTGTGTCCGGGGGGGGGGGGGGGGGTTCCTGTGTGCCAAATATGCCAGATATTGTTGTTGTGGGGGGAGGCCAGGGGGAGGTGCTCATTTTGGAAGTGGGCTGCTCCTTTGACGTCTACATGGAGCAGCCCTTTGCCGAGAGGCTGCGTAAGTACCAGCCCCTCGTGGCACGCTTGGACAGCCTCGGGTGTAGGTGCAAACTGATGGTGCTGATTTTCGGCAGTCTCGGCCACATACACAGGCTAGCAGTGGCCTCCAGATTGCGGGCCTGACAAAAACTAGGGCAAAGCAATTGGCTATGTACTACTCTGTTTCAGATGTCGTGGGCAGCCTAGCTGTTTGGAGAAGGAGGTGCTTTCTGTACCCTTGAGTGCCATGCATACAGGGACCTTTGAAATGTTTTTTGTGTGTGTGTGTGTTTGTGTTTGTGTGACAGCTTGATGACAGCTTTGCACACTCTTGGCATTCTCTCAACCAGCTTCACCTGGAATGCTTTTCCAACAGTCTTGAATGAGTCCCCAAACATAACACTTTGTATTCAGGACATAAAGTATAATTTTTAGCAATTTTACTTTAGTGACTTATTGCAAACAGGATGCATGTTTTGGAATATTTGTATTATGTACAGGCTTCCTTCTTTTCACTCTGTCATTTAGGTTAGTATTATAGATTAACTACAATGTTGTTGATCCATCCTCCGTTTTGTCATATCACAGCCATTAAACTCTGTAACTGTTTTAAAGTCACAATTGGCCTCATGGTGAAATCCCTGAGCGGTTTCCTTATTCTCTGGCAACTGAGTTAGGAAGGACGCCTGTTTCTTTGTGGTGACTGCGTGTACTGATACACCATCCAAAGTGTAATTAATAACTTCACCATGCTCAAAGGGATATTCAAAGTCTGCTTTTTTTTTACCCATCTACCAATCGGTGCCCTTCTTTGCGAGGCATTGGAAAACCTCCCTGGTCTTTGTGGTTGAATCTGTGTTTGAAATTCTCTGCTCAACTAAGGGACCTAACAGATAATTGTATGTGTGGGGTACAGAGATGAGGTAGTCATTCAGAAATCATGTTAAAAACTATTATTGCACACAGAGTGAGTCAATGCAACTTATTATGTGACTTGTTAAGCAAAGTTTTACTCCTGGACTTATTTAGGCTTGCCATAACAAAAGGGTTGAATACTTACTGACTCAAGACATTTCAGCTTTTCAGTTTTTTATTAATTTGTAAAAATGTCTAAAAACATAATTCCACTTTGACATTATGGGGTATTGTGTGTAGGCCAGTGACACAAAATCTCAATTGAATCCATTTAAAATTCAGGCTGTAACACAACAAAATGTGGAAAAGGTCAAGGGGTGTGAATACTGAATACTTCCTGAAGGCACTCATCCCGCTCTACTTCTATTACTTCTCTCTCTCTCTAATTTGTCCTTTTCTTTCATTCCCTCTTTCTCCCTCCCTTTCTCTCCTTACATTTACATTACATTTTAGTCATTTAGCAGACGCTCTTATCCAGAGCGACTTACAGTTAGTGAGTGCATATATTTTTATTTTTTATACTACCAACTGAGCTACATCCCTCCCTCCCTTCTTATCCATCTCTCTCTTCCTCTCTTCCTAGATTATATTTAAATTATTTGATTATTGTTCACTAACATATATTGTGCCCTTACTTTCTAACCCCCATTTGTCTCCCCAGCCCCCATCCCTCCCTCTCTGTCTCTCTCTGATATCGCTCATTCTCTCTGTCCATCCCTGAGATATGATCACGTGTGAACTGGAGTTGATGAGTCCTGTTTTATGTGTTAATGTTGTCCCCCCCCCCCCAGGCTCTCCCTCTGCTCCGACCTCTGTCTCCTGGGAGTATGAGGGTGGTGACGGTGGGGTGTCTCTGCGCTGGCGCCCTCCAGTGGACATGGGTGGTCGTAGCGAGGTGTGGTACGGGGTGGTGTGTAAGATCTGTCCCTCGGCCACCTTCACTGCCCTGGGGGCGTGCTCTTGGTGTGGGGAGGCGGTCACCTTCACCCCATCCCAGACTGGCATCAAGCAGACCAAGGTCACCCTCAACAACCTGCTCACCAGAGTCACCTACCTTATACAGGTAGGACTACAACTCCCATGAGCACCAGAGTTACCTACCTCTTACATATAGAACTACAACTCCCATGACCACCAGTCACCTGCCTCATACAGGTAGGACTACAACTCCCATGAGCACTAGAGTCACCTACCTCATACAGGTAGGACTAGAACTCCCCTGATCACCTACCCCCTACAGATACTACATTTCCATCACCTACCTCATACAGGTATAAAACTCCTGCATTAGAGTCACCTACCTCATATAGATACTGGATTAAATGTACATCCATTTAGTTAACCTAACATTGTCTTACTTTTTCCTGCTATTGATCGACAGGTACAAGCGGTCAATGATGTCTCAGTTCTGAGTCCTTTCCCGCCTCAATTCACCAGCATCAATTTCACTACGAGCCAATCAGGTGAGAGCATGAGTCAGGCTTAAAAGGCACTTCAGCCACTTTTCAACCTCATATTCAATATCTCCAGCACCAAACCAGTGTCTACATATGTGAAAACAGCGCGTTTCTATGATCTGTGGTTAAAAAGATAAGAAGAAAGGTCCTAAAAAAATGCTTCTCTGTAACATCACAGTGTAGGATTAAACAACAAGTTTCTAGTCTTGCTCCCCATGTCACAGCGAATCTCATAGTGTTTGAAAATCACAGTTTTTTTTGTTTTAACTTTTGATGATGTCATCGTGTAGAACTCTTTAGCTTGATATTTTTACAAAACCTAGAAATGCACCGTTTTCACATATGTAGATACTGGTATTGTACTGGAGATAATGAATATGCGATTGAAAAGTGGTGAAGTTGTTCTTTAAGGAGAGTGACAAGAGAGCAAAGGAATAAACTCTCAGTTTGTCGTTTTTATGTGGTGTGTGTGTGTGTGTGTGTGTGTGTGTGTGTGTGTGTGTGTGTGTGTGTGTGTGTGTGTGTGTGTGTGTGTGTGTACTTCATGTCTGTCTGTCAGTCTACATCAGTTTCTTTGAGTATGGGTGAGTCTCTATCTCTCTCTCTTTTCTGCTCTCCATCTTTTCCGCTCCTGCTCTCTGGACTCGATATCCTGTCAGCTCACATTATGCTCAGAAGAGAGATATAGAGAGGGACGGAGAGAGAGAGAGAGAGTTTATAGACAGACAAACAGACAGACAGTTTATAGACAGACAGAAAGAAACGTGTAACTTTTTATTGAGATAAGTCTGGCAGGCAAGTCCATACCACAGATAGAACAATGAGCCAGATATTTCAATGGATGTATAAATGTGAAGCATCTGGTTGGTGTTTCCACTCACTACCAAATATGGTGATGAGAGTAAGCCCAGTGGCCGACATTCTGCTAATTTTCTCATTGATTAAACATTTAATTTCATACAGTTTTCTGTTTCCGAAACTATAATCTGTAACAAACAGCGTGGACTGTGTTTTGTAGACTTTACCCTTTGCCAATGTTTCTAAAAATTGCGTTGTTTAGGAGTGCAAGGACTAATTGAGTTATTGCAGATGGGCACTTCAGAGTAGGCATTCCCATACAGAAATATGCTAACTAGCTTATGCTTAGCTCTGCCCACCTCCTTGCTTACTCTGCCTACTATGATTAATTTGCTCCCATTCGAAACGGAAGGCTCTGGTCTATCTTGGGTTAGTTATACAAATCTTTGGCCATACAGCACTTTACAGAGCTGGCTCATTCACTAGTCTGTGTCATGCTGCCCCCATCTGGTCAATACATAAATTACGTGATCTGGCAAGGCCAGCTTGTGTTCTCCCTCCTGTTCCTCTTTCTTCCTCCCTCTTTCTTCGCAAAGCTCATACATCTCTCTCCCTATCTCTCTCTCTCTCTCCCAGTGCCCTCTCCGGTCCCTAGCCTGCACCAGTTGAGTCGAGCCCCAGACTCCATCACCCTGTCCTGGCCACAGCCCGACAGACCCAATGGAGACATACTGGAGTACCAGCTCAGATACTACGACAAGGTATACGCTACACACATATGCACGCACATAGGCTTGCGCCTATGCATGTACACACAAGTACATACACCCAGAGACTTAATCATTCTCTCCCTCCCTCCCTCCCTCCCTCCCTCCCTCCTTCCCCTCCCTCCCTCCCTCCCTCCCTCCCTCCCTCCCTCCCTCCCTCCCTCCCTCCCTCCCTCCCTCCCTCCTTCCCCTCCCTCCCTCCCTCCCTCCTTCCCCTCCCTCCCTCCTTCCCCTCCCTCCCTCCCTCCCTCTCTCCCAGGGTTCAGATGAGGACAGTGCAGTGAGTGTGTTCAGTGAGACCAACACAGTGACTGTCAGCTCTCTGGCTTCTGGCTCCATCTATGCCTTCCAGATCAGGGCCCGCAATGAGAGGGGCTACGGCCCCTACAGTCATACTATCTATTTCACTACACTGGCCCTGGGTAACTCACACTCACACATACACACACTCACATACACGCGCAGTCAAACACATAATCTAAATCTCTCTCTGTTTCTCACTTTTTCTTTCTCAGAGGAGCGTTCTAAGCAGATCCAGAATCGGCTCCCTCTATTGGTCGGTTCTGTGATGGGCGGGGCAGCCTTCCTCCTGGTCATCGTGGCGATAGTGGTCGTTTTTGTGTTCCGCAGGTGAGTGGGACCTTAACTCCTATCCACACATACATGATGATGTCACACTGATCTCACACTCAGTCTCTCACACACACACACACACACAGTGCAATGTTCTGAAACACTGGTTCGTTGTGTCTTTTATCAGTAAGAGGAGGGAGAGCCCCTACAGTGACAGACTCCAGAGGTACATCAGACACAAAGGTGAGTCAGGGTGTATGATGAGTATTATTAACTGAATATAACTTAGAGGGAACTGTCATTCTGTCTGTAATATTCTCAGCTGCACATGCAGTATATCCTACTTCTATGGTGTTGTTGACATGTTGGTGAAGAGGATGCCTCTGCAGTGTGTTATAGAGGAGAATGGAAGTAGTGTCCATGTCTAATGCCCATTACCATCATAACCCCAAGGGCTTGAGGGAGAAAGAGGGGGAGAAGGGGAGAGGGGAGGGAAAGAAAGAGAAGAAGAGAGAAAAAGAGAGAGTGACAGCGTGAGAAATCTGTAGAGAGACAGAGGGAAAAAGAGATGGACAATGAAAGGGAGAGAAAGATGGGGAGAGGAAGAAATACATTTTCTGCTTGTCCAAACGCAGCATGTTTTTGTTGAGGGTGCCATTATCCCTCTGGGCTTAGTGTTCTGCCATCATGCAGCATGTCACACAGCATGGCTTGACATGTCAAAGTCTAGGGCCAACTACTGTACATCAACACACTGTACAGGACTTATTTTGTTATTCTATGTTATTGTACTGGTTCACTACAATCATCTGGTTTCACTACAACCATCCCTGCTCTGTGTGTTACCTCTGTCAGGGGGGGTGAAGTACTACGTGGACCCTTCCACCTATGAGGACCCCAGTGAGGCGGTCAAGGAGTTTGCCCGTGAGATTGACCCCGCTCACATCAAGATAGAAGAGGTGATTGGTGCAGGTAGGGGTCCTGGTTTGATTCATGCTTACAGAGATAGTTCTGTAAAAAACAAAAAAAAAGCTTGTCTGGTGTTTTCATAGCTCATATATTGGGCCAGGAGTCAAGCTGGGTCCAAACTCAACTCATAATCAATCTCTCTCTCTCTCTCTCTCTCTCTCTCTCTCTCTCTCTCTCTCTCTCTCTCTCTCTCTCTCTCTCTCTCTCCCTCTCTCCCTCTCTCCCTCTGTCCCTCTGTCCCTCTCTCTCTCTCTCCCTCTCTCCCTCTCTCCAGCCCAGTTTGGGGAGGTGTCTCGGGGGCGGTACCGGCCCCTGGGTCGTAGGGAGGTGTTAGTGGCGGTGAAGACGCTGCGCTGGGGCGTGACAGACAGAGAGAAGGCGGTGTTTATGACCGAGGCGGGGGTGCTGGGACAGTTTGACCACCCCAACGTGCTGAAGCTGGAGGGGGTGGTCACCCGTAGCCCACCAGAGAGGATCATCACTGAGTTCATGGAGAATGGACCGCTGGATGCCTTCCTCAGGGTGAGAACTACAACATCTACACCATGTTAGACCAAGAACTACAACTATCGTCTACACTGTGTTAGACCAATAACTACAACTCCCATCTACACCATTATAGACCAAGAACTACAACTCCCATCTACACCAGTTTAGACCAAGAACTACAACTCCCATCTACACAGTAACTAACTCAGGGTGAGACTGAGAAAACAGTACATTTTATTACCATAACTGACCAGAATATATCCTCCACTCTTTCTCCCACCTCTCGCTCTCTATCTCTCCATCTCTCTCACCCCCAGGAGAATGAGGACCAGTTCAGTGTTCTCCAGCTGGTAGGGATGGTGAGGGGTGTTGGGGCTGGGATGAGGTACCTCTCTGAGAGGAACTTTGTCCACCGGGACCTGGCTGCCAGGAACGTGCTAGTCAACTCTAACCTGGTCTGTAAGGTGTCTGACTTCGGCCTGTCGCGCCTCATGAGGGGCCTGGACCACAACATGCCCACCTACACTGCCTCACTGGTACATGCTGCTGGGAAATTGAGTTTTGTTTAATGATGTTTAGTCTTGGATTTCAACTCTAAAAGACTACTTATGTTAATAGAAGATCACAAAATTCACAGTGCTCAACCCCTCATCCCCATCTCTCTCCTCTCTCAACCACTCATCTCTCTCTCTCTCCTCTCTCCTCTCAGGGCAGTAAGATTCCTGTCAGGTGGACAGCCCCGGAGGCCTTCCAGCATCGCAAGTTCAGCTCAGCTAGTGATGTCTGGAGCTTCGGAGTGCTCATGTGGGAAGTGATGTCATATGGCGAGCGGCCATACTGGGACATGAGCAATCAGGAAGTGAGTTGTGGGAGGGTTAAGCGAGAGCCAAACAGAGGCCAAACAGAGACTAAACACACTGACAGCTGAACAGAATGTTTAATCATCTCTAAGTCCCTCTGTACTGCTGGGACCTCTCTTTATAGGGCAGCTTGTTAACATCCAGATGGTTACTAATACCCTTCCTCCTTCTCTCTCTCTCTCTCTCTCTCTCTCTCTCTCTCGCTCGCTCGCTCGCTCGCTCGCTCGCTCTCTCTCTTTCTTCTTGCTCTTCCTCCCTTCACCTCTCTCTCCCCCTCTCCCTGCCTCTGTCCCCCTTCTTTCTCCCCTCCCCTACCTCCTCTCTCTTCCCTCCCTACAATACAGGTAATGAAGGCTGTAGCGGACCAGTACCGTCTCCCAGCCCCCCATAACTGTCCTCCAGCGCTCCACTCCCTGATGCTGCAGTGTTGGCAAGCTGAGAGGGGCGACCGGCTAGGCTTCGACTCCCTCCTCTCCTCCCTGGACAGGCTCATACGACACCCTGCCTCCCTCAAGGCAGAGCATCCCCGGTGAGACTACACCTCCCATCTGCCTTTTCTTCCATATTTTACACAACAGAAGTAATGGATCACATTCACAAACAGTGATCTTTGGAGAGCATGTATTATGTTATCATGTAAATGTATTGAATCATTGCTATGTTAGGCCAATCATTTTCGATCTCGATCTTTCCCTCTCCAACTCAAGCTCCACCCAGCCACTGCTGAGCCCCACCCCCACAGACCTGTCGTCGGTGGCGACGGTCAGTGAGTGGCTGACAGCGTTGAGGATGGACAGGTATAAGGACCAGTTTGAGAGGGCGCATCTGGACACACTGGACAGAGTGAGCAGGCTAACCATGGAGTGAGTCCTGGGCTTCCATTTCAATATCAACAAAGTTATTTTCATAAAAGTCTCCCGAGTGGCGCAGTGGTCTAAGGCACTGCATTGCAGTGCTAGCTGTGCCACTAGAGATCCTGGTTCGAATCCAGGCTCTGTCGTAGCCGGCCGTGACCGGGAGACCCATGGGGCGGCACACAATTGGCCCAGCGTCGTCCAGGGTAGGGGAGAGAATGGCCGGCAGGGATGTAGCTCAGTTGGTAGAGCATGGCGTCTGCAACGCCAGGGTTGTGGGTTCGTTTCCCACGGGGGCCAGTATGAAATAAATAATGTATGCACTCACTAACTGTAAGTCACTCTGGATAAGAGCGTCTGCTAAATGACTAAAATGTAAATGTAAAATGCAAATCATGCTTTTAGAAGCAGTGGATACTTTTCTGAACTCTCTCTCTCCTTCTCTCCTTCCCTCTCTCCCTCAGGGATGTGCAGAACCTGGGGGTGAACCTGTTGGGACACCAGAGGAAGATCACCAACGCGGCCCAGCAGCTCAGAACCCACCTCACCCAGGGCCAGGTGGAGGTCTAGAACCCACCAATCACCTCAGAGCTACACAAGAAGTAACAGAGAGGTGCACTATTGGAGCTGTAGTCCAAGGCAAAGCAAGATCTGGGAGGAGAGTCGCTGAGGAGGAACAGAGAGATTTGAGGGGGAAAGTCTTAAAATATGGGTTTTATTTCACTTGTTTGCTGTTGTTTACATTCTCTCTCTCTCTTTGCCAGTCTCTACCTCTCTCTTCCTCCTCTCTTTCTCTAACTTCTCCCACGTTGTCTCACTACTGTCCCTCCCTCTTTCACTCGTGTCACCACCCTCAATAAAAGAAAACAGTGAAAATGTATTTTTTACCCGAACATAGGGATCTCCCGTCACAAGCAATTGCATAGACAATCAAAGACTGTTTTTACTGATTAAAGTTGATATCATGAACACTGTTCATGATTATTTGTTAAGCTACATCACCTCCTCTGTACTGAAATCAGAAAATGGCAACTCCTGTTGACTAAACACTAGCCAATGGTTTTTCCCATCGGTCACTAGCCTGGTCACCTTTATGGGAATTATTCCATTAGACTCAAGAAATGGGGGTGTAGTTCACGTCGTGACAGAATGGAGTCACCCACCGTTGAGCAGCACCCCCCTCTGTGTATATTTCACAGTTCACATTCCTTTTTTTAAATAGATAAAGTCACTGAGTCATTTGAGAAATGGTTTAACTGGACTATGTGTGATCTGAATGCCAATGGAAGTAAGGAAGGCGATGTTATGTTTTGTGAGTATTCTGTGTCTGTTTGTGTTCAAAGTATGTGTGTGCGTGTGTGTGTGTGGGAGAGAAAATCCCCATTAACTGAGGAGGGTCACCGTTCTGTGTCGCTCCTCTTTGAACTATCCGCCGTGCGGCTAACAAAATAACACAGTTTCCCTGTAACAATAAATCCATAGCACTTACAGTACAATAAAAAATATCAAAATGTGTAACATGACAGTTTAATTCACACGGTAACATTAATTTAATCTGTGTTCACACCTCCAACGGTGTCCATGCTCCCAGGGTTCTGTGGGAACGTCCCTCCCCGGAGAAAGCCTCAGATGAGGTGTGTTTGATCCCTTTCATAGCCCACAGATGGTCAGCCATCCAAACAGTGTCATAAATCGGGATTGAGTCATCACTCTGGACCTCGGCGCCTGCAAGTGTCCAGTCGCGAGTTTCACCTTCTCTCATTCTTCCAGTGTGTCTGAGTGAGTGTGTAGAGGGTTGTGTATGAGTGTATGCACATGAGTAGGTGTGTTTATTTGTATGAGTGTTCACCACTATTGTGCAAATTTGTAAAATAAAGAATATGATTTTATTTAAATCACTGCATTAAGCCTGTCATTGTGTCTGACACATAAAAACAGTTTAATCACCAGGGGCCTCATTTATAAACATTGCATATGCACAAAATATGCACAAAACGTGTTTGCCAGTTTTCACGCAAAAGTTGGCATTTATAAAAACTGAAATTGACGTTAGAATGTGCTTATCCCCCCGCAAACTTTAGACCATGCGTACGCACAGTTTCTAGTGGTTGAAGTATTGCATTGCAAGAAGGCAAAAGTAGCTTAGTAGCCTTGTACAAATGGGGAATACCTGTATATGATGACACACTTATTCATAACAGAAAAACAGGTGGCTAAATATAATAACAAGATGCAATCATTTGCCATTAGTGAGAAGAGCGAAAATCGATGTATTTTATCTTTGGTTTATAAAATAATAGGAAATACAGTTGAAGTCGGAAGTTTACATAAAAACTAGTTTTTTCAACCACTCCACAGATTTCTTGTTAACAAACTATAGTTTTGGCAAGTAGGTTAGGACATCTACTTTGTGCATGACACATGTACTTTTTCCAACAATTGTTTACAGACAGATTATTTTACTTATAATTCACTGTATCACAATTCCAGTGGGTCAGAAGTTTACATACACTAAGTTGACTGTGCCTTTAAACAGCTTGGAAAATTCCAGAAAATGATGTCATGGCTTTAGAAGCTTCTGATAGGCTAATTGACATCATTTGAGTCAATTGGAGGTGTACCTGTGGATGTATTTCAAGGCCTACCTTCAAACTCAGTGCCTCTTTGCTTGACATCATGGGAAAATCAAAATAAATCAGCCAAGACCTCAGAAAAAATTTTGTAGACCTCCACAAGTCTGGTTCATCCTTGGGAGCAATTTCCAAACGCCTGAAGGTACCACGTTCATCTGTACAAACAATAGTACGCAAGTATAAACACCATGGGACCACGCAGCCATCACACCGCTCAGGAAGGAGACGCGTTCTGTCTCCTAGAGATGAACGTACTTTGTTGCGAAAAGTGCAAATCAATCCCAGAACAACAGCAAAAACCTTGTGAAGATACTGGAGGAAACAGGTACAAAAGTATCTATATCCACAGTAAAACAAGTCCTATATCGACATAACGTGAAAGACCGCTCAGCAAGGAAGAAGCCACTGCTCCAAAACCGCCATAAAAAAGCCAGACTACGGTTTGCAACTGCACATAATGACAAAGATCGTACTTTTTGGAGAAATGTCCTCTGGTCTAATGAAACAAAAATAGAACTGTTTGGCCATAATGACCATCGTTATGTTTGGAGGAAAAAGGGGGTGATTGCAAGCCGAAGAACACCATCCCAACCGTGAAGCACGGGGTGGCAGCATCATGCTGTGGGGGTGCTTTGCTGCAGGAGGGACTGGTGCACTTCACAAAATAGATGGCATCATGAGGAAGGAAAATTATGTGGATATATTGAAGCAACATCTCAAGACATCTGTCAGGAAGTTAAAGCTTGGTCGCAAATGGGTCTTCCAAATGGACAATGACCCCAAGCATACTTCCGAAGTTGTGGCAAAATGGCTTAAGGACAACAAAGTAAAGGTATTGGAGTGGCCATCACAAAGCCCTGACCTCAATCCTATAGAAAATGTGTGGGCAGAACTGAAAAAGTGTGTGCTAGCAAGGACGCCTACAAACCTGACTCAGTTACACCAGCTCTGTCAGGAGGAATGGGACAAAATTCACCCAACTAATTGAGTGTATGTGAACTTCTGACCCACTGAGAATGTGATGAAAGAAATAAAAGCTGAAATAAATCATTCACTCTACTATTATTCTGACATTTCACATTCTTAAAATAAAGTGGTGATCCTAACTGACCTAAGACAGGGAATTTTTACTAGGATTAAATGTCAGAAATTGTGAAAAACTGAGTTTAAATGTATTTGGCTAAGGTGTATGTAAACTTCCAACTTCAACTGTATATGCTTATTTCTAATTATTTAATTTCCATGATCATTGAAGAATACATTCCTCACCTTTTCTCACTGTGATGGTTTCATACTCGTGAAATAGCCTTTAGGCCTAAGCAGTAGTGTTGCATGGGTAAAATCACTGGGAAAGCCAAGCCATGGAAAAAAGCCATATTACAACCTGTGTTGTGATAATCGCATTGTTTGGTTTATAACCTGTTAGTTCATATGCCTTGCCACTGTGATATATAGGCCTAAGGCCGAGACAATAAGAAGACACAGCGGCAGAATAAATTCAACCACACATTTGTTGAAGTCCACAAAGCATATTGCATGTAACAAACAGTTACATGACCTACAGCATGGTCGCAAGTTAATGTTTCCGACATTTTCGGACTACTAAACAACTATTGATTTAGAACCACGAAGAATTACCGCAAGTCGCAAAGAATACAGGAGCTGCCTCCAGTATGCCAACACCATTTCAACCTAAACATCTCAACATCATCAAATCACCTATGTTTAGTCTAATACAGTGACAACTGAAAGAATACCAAAAACAATTTAGTCCAATCAACATCAACTAAATATGATGTGGCTGTCCATGGTACTGATTTCTCTGTGTGTGTGAGTGAGTGCGTGCGTGCGTGGAAGTAGAAAAAACATGGTGACTCACCCTCCTCTCTTTCATGTTGCTGAAACGGTCTATGACTCATACAGTACAAGCGTTTAGTTTTTGTTGTCCTAGGCTACCTGGCTAAAATGCTTGCTCGCTAGCCTAACTTCCTTTCATGGGCAACGATGAGCCGGCTAGTTAGCATTAGCCTACTACATCTAGCTACATACTGAACTTCCATCTTCTCAGACCAGGGGCACAATGTATGCATTTATGGTTGGATCAGAATCGTTGTTATAATCATTGGCCAGTACAGAGAATTAAGTAAAACCACAAGTCCAAATCCCTATCCATGGCTAATTTAGGAAAGGGACAATTTTAGCTAGTTAGCTAGCCACCGGAGGACAACGAGATGCAGCAATTCAAGTTTTTTTCTGTCAAAGATGTTTGGCTTCTGATGTGATATAATTACTGTGAAGCAAAAATCAAACTGGCTTCCCTATATACTTTTTTGTCACAGTTGAGCTCACTCAGTTTAGCTCAACGCTGATTGGCTATTATTATTATTTAAAAAATGTATCTAGGGAGGCCAAATGCTAGCAGTCTTCTCTTGCATTCAAAGCTACGGGCGGCAAGAATATCATACTCTTTTTGACCAGACAGCATCAGATTGATTTGCTACACATATAGCGACAGAAGGGTGCTGTTTCGCTCGCTCGGATGCTTTCTCCGGTGAGATACATTCAGCCTCTTGCGAATTGAAGGAAAATTCAGTGAACACAGAGAGACGAAAAATATAAATTTTTGGAGGGAGGGTCAATTATGGGGGGAAGCCTGGCTTCCCTTGGCATCCATGAATACACGCCACTGAGCCTAGGCCTACAACAAGTTAGGATAGGCTACCATTCATCCCATCTCTCATTTAACTAGACCCACTTCACAGTAGTAAATAGATAAGCTATTTCAAGTATTTTGCTGTATGCGATATGCGATCCAGTCCAAAACTGCACACTGAGCGCAGTTTAACGGTAGAACAGATTGTTCACCTTTTCCAACTACGTATATAGGCTACGTCTGAAAACTCTAATGGCAAATTTCTCGAGTAGACTATTTCATTTATAAACATAATACATACAGTGAGGGGAAAAAAGTATTTGATCCCCTGCTGATTTTGTACGTTTGACAAAGAAATGATCAGTCTATAATTTTAATGTTAGGTTTATTTAAACAGTGAGAGATAGAATAACAACAAAAAAATCCAGAAAAACGCATGTCAAAAATGTTATAAATTGATTTGCATTTTAATGAGGGAAATAAGTATTTGACCCCCTCTCAATCAGAAAGATTTCTGGCTCCCAGGTGTCTTTTATACAGGTAACGAGCTGAGATTAGGAGCACACTCAGTGCTCCTAATCTCAGCTCGTTACCTGTATAAAAGACATCTGTCCACATAAGCAATCAATCAATCAGATTCCAAACTCTCCACCATGGCCAAGACCAAATAGCTCTCCAAGGATGTCAGGGACAAGTTTGTAGACCTACACAAGGCTGGAATGGGCTACAAGACCATCGCCAAGCAGCTTGGTGAGAAGGTGACAACAGTTGGTGCGATTATTCGCAAATGGAAGAAACACAAAATAACTCTCAATCTCCCTCGGCCTGGGGCTCCATGCAAGATCTCACCCCGTGGAGTTGCAATGATCATGAGAACGGTGAGGAATCAGCCCAAAACTACACAGGAGGATCTTGTCAATGATTCCAAGGCAGCTGGGACCATAGTCACCAAGAAAACAAATGGTAACACACTACGCCGTGAAGGACTGAAATCCTGCAGCGCCCGCAAGGTCCCCCTGCTCAAGAAAGCACATATACAGGCCCGTCTGAAGTTTGCCAATGAACATCTGAATGATTCAGAGGAGAACTGGGTGAAAGTGTTGTGGTCAGATGAGACCAAAATCGAGCTCTTTGGGATCAACTCAACTCGCCGTGTTTGGAGGAGGAGGAATGCTGCCTATGACCCCAAACATTATGCTTTGGGGGTGTTTTTCTGCTAAGGGGACAGGACAACTTCACTGCATCAAAGGGACGATGGACGGGGCCATGTACCGTCAAATCTTGGGTGAGAACCTCCTTCCCTCAGCCAGGGCATTGAAAATGGTTCGTGGATTGGTATTCCAGCATGACAATGACCCAAAACACACGGCCAAGGCAACAAAGGAGTGGCTCAAGAAGAAGCACATTAAGGTCCTAGAGTGGCCTAGCCAGTCTCCAGACCTTAATCCCATAGAAAAACATGTATGCACTCACTAACTGTAAGTCGCTCTGGATAAGAGCATCTGCTAAATGACAAAAATGTAAATGTAAATTACTAATTAGCGTCAGTGCAATGACTGGAAGTCTATGGTAACAGCTAGCATGCTTGTAGCGCTAACGCTAGTTAGCATCAGGCTCACGGAACTACCTCTAACTTCCTTCATACTGGATGCAGAGAAATAAAAATGGTATCCATGAGCTCATCTGACTCTGGGGAAGTAGATAAAGGAATACTTTGCGATGTTGGCAATGAAGCCCTTTAAGTGCAATGTATTACCAATCTAGGGATAGGGTTAGGGTTAAAGTAACCCTAACCCTAAGTTAATACATTGCACTTACAGATGAAATCCTAACTCTAACCCTAACCTTAACCCTATTTGACATAAAACAGAAAAGTATCCACACTATAACCTTTCCAACAAACAGAATGAACTTCATGTTCCCCCATGTCTGATAGGAATAGACAGATCAGCACATTTCACCTGAATCAGTTGGAGATCTGTTGACCTCAGCATTAGAGAGAGGACAAGACACCTGTCTCCCAGATCTCATGGTGGCATCAGATAGGATCTGACCTGAGGGCCTCTTACAGTGAGGGAAAAAAGTATTTGATCCCCTGCTGATTTTGTACGTTTGCCCACTGACAAAGACATGATCAGTCTATAATTTTAATGGTAGGTTTATTTGAACAGTGAGAGACATAATAACAACAACAAAAATCCAGAAAAACGCATGTCAAAAATGTTATAAATTGAGTATTTGACCCCTCTGCAAAACATGACTTAGTACTTGGTGGAAAAACCCTTGTTGGCAATCACAGAGGTCAGATCTTTCTTGTAGTTGGCCACCAGGTTTGTACACATCTCAGGAGGGATTTTGTCCCACTCCTCTTTGCAGATCTTCTCCAAGTCATTAAGGTTTCGAGCCTGACATTTGACAACTTGAACCTTCAGCTCCCTCCACAGATTTTCTATGGGATTAAAATCTGGAGACTGGCTAGGCCATTCCAGTGTAGGTCTACAATCTTGTCCCTGACATCCTTGGAGAGTTCTTTGGTCTTGGCCATGGTGGAGAGTTTGGAATCTGATTGATTGATTGCTTCTGTGGACAAGTGTCTTTTATACAGGTAACAAAATGAGATTAGGAGCACTCCCTTTAAGAGTGTGCTCCTAATCCCAGCTCGTTACATGTATAAAAGACACCTGGGACCCAGAAATCTTTCTGATTGAGAGGGGGTCAAATACTTATTTCTCTCATTAAAATGCAAATCAATTTATACCATTTTTTACATGCGTTTTTCTGGATTTTTTTGTTGTTATTCTGTCTTTCACTGTTCAAATAAACCTACCATTAAAATTATAGACTGATCATTTCTTTGTCAGTGGGCAAACGTACAAAATCAGCAGGGGATCAAATACTTATTTCCCTCACTGTATACAACCACCAACACATGTCCATCTCACCTGATCATCAAATTAAGATCCAATATCTATATATAAATGATGACAAAACTAGAGACTTAAAGTAAAAAAGAAGAACTCCTCTCAGTCTCAACCCCTTTTTCTTGTTCTGCAATATAGTCCCAAGGTTATCATGTGTAGGGGAGACCGGAGTTTGTTGTCGCACTTTTTACTCGTGTTTTCTCAGCACCAGTATATCTTACAAGACTCTTTTCAATATTTGGATAAAGACTAAGGTCTTGGGTTAAAATGAGGAGCCTTTTTATGCTCATATTTTATTCCAACATGGAGTTATAAGTAATCAAAAACACTGTCCATTTGTGACAACCGGGGTTGGTTGTCACAATGTTTGCTAGTAACTTATTCCTTTTGTATCAGGAAATGAAGAAAAATAACAAACAGAGTCTTAGAAATAGCTAAGCCTTTCTTTGATCGAACAATATTCCTAACAAAATCCAGCATTTTATGCCTTGAGAATAACATATGACATTTTGAGTACATTTGTCTGTGCATGTGTGTGTGTATGTGCGTGTGTGGGTGCGTGACAGGAAAACTATGTGTGTCAGAGAGAGGCAACGCTAATGCTAGTTAAGACCTAGGAACTCAGAAATTGGTTTGAAACATAGCTCTCCCTTTTCTCTGTTCAACACACATAATTGTTTATGGATACTCCCACAATTCAAACATTTACAAAGAAAATACCAATATACATACTTTTTTTACTTTCATCTATGAAAAACACATGAATTCCCCTCACCTCAGTGTTTTGCCATGCTGACATGAACCAGTTGTGACAACCAACCCAGGTCTCCCATACTGAGCTTATAAGGAAAGCCTGTCTGAAACCAAACACATACACAAACACTGCAAAACAACCTTGTTATCGTACCTAAATAAAGACATTATGACAATTGAAACCAGTGGTCTATATGGCAGCACTCCAGTGTCTCACTGCAAGACGCTGTAAATAGCTATTATCATGACAACACAAGATGACTGGCTCAGTCAGAACCATTACCCAGGCCTGTCTGCTATAAACCTGCATTGAAACCCTTTAACACGCTGTGGGTAACCAACCTGTTACTCATTACCTATATATGGTACACCCAAATACCTGAATACACACCACAAACCATGGCAATTGGAAAGTGTTTTCGTTGTCTGGATTGTAATGTATTGTATTGATGGTCATCAAATATGTGGAAATTAAAATACTGTATATCAGTTTAAACTATGTACTTTACTGCATAAGAGGTTTGGTTCGTAAGAAACCAAATATACCATCAAGTCTTTTTGTTAAAAGGAAAAACATCATGCTCATGGGATTACACTAAGTACTCAAGTATTATGGTCTTTGTATAGTAACAATTACCATGTTCGTGAGCAATGCTGTTGACAGTTCAGTCAAACACACGTTGTGAAAACATGATTTATCCCAACTAATTGGTTGAACGAGAACCCTTACATTAGCATGTACTGTAGTGTTGACTGGTGTGTGACTATAATGTAGTTCTAGATCACAGCCAGTCAAAACTATAGTTTCTATAGACTGACAGGTAAGGTGTCTATAGGATCATATATGTGAAACAGCAGATACAGTGGGGGAAAAAAGTATTTAGTCAGCCACCAATTGTGCAAGTTCTCCCACTTAAAAATATGAGAGAGGCCTGTAATTTTCATCATAGGTACACGTCAACTATGACAGACAAAATGAGAAAAAAAAATCAAAAAAATCATATTGTAGGATTTTTAATGAATTTATTTGCAAATTATGGTGGAAAATAAGTATTTGGTCAATAACAAAAGTTTCTCAATACTTTGTTATATACCCTTTGTTGGCAATGACACAGGTCAAACGTTTTCTGTAAGTCTTCACAAGGTTTTCACACACTGTTGCTGGTATTTTGTCCCATTCCTCCATGCAGATCTCCTCTAGAGCAGTGATGTTTTGGGGCTGTCGCTGGGCAACACAGACTTTCAACTCCCTCCAAAGATTTTCTATGGGGTTGAGATCTGGAGACTGGCTAGGCCACTCCAGGACCTTGAAATGCTTCTTACGAAGCCACTCCTTCGTTGCCCGGGCGGTGTGTTTGGGATCATTGTCATGTTGAAAGACCCATCCACGTTTCATTTTCAATGCCCTTGCTGATGGAAGGAGGTTTTCACTCAAAATCTCACGATACATGGCCCCATTCATTCTTTCCTTTACACGGATCAGTCGTCCTGGTCCCTTTGCAGAAAAACAGCCCCAAAGCATGATGTTTCCACCCCCATGCTTCACAGTAGGTATGGTGTTCTTTGGATGCAACTCAGTATTCTTTGTCCTCCAAACATGACAAGTTGAGTTTTTACCAAAAAGTTATATTTTGGTTTCATCTGACCATATGACATTCTCCCAATCCTCTTCTGGATCATCCAAATGCATTCTAGCAAACTTCAGACGGGCCTGGACATGTACTGGCTTAAGCAGGGGGACACGTCTGGCACTGCAGGATTTGAGTCCCTGGCGGCGTAGTGTGTTACTGATGGTAGGCTTTGTTACTTTGGTCCCAGCTCTCTGCAGGTCATTCACTAGGTCCCCCCGTGTGGTTCTGGGATTTTTGCTCACCGTTCTTGTGATAATTCTGACCCCACGGGGTGAGATCTTGCGTGGAGCCCCAGATCGAGGGAGATTATCAGTGGTCTTGTATGTCTTCCATTTCCTAATAATTGCTTCAAACCAAGCTGCTTACCTATTGCAGATTCAGTCTTCCCAGCCTGGTGCAGGTCTACAATTTTGTTTCTGGTGTCCTTTGACAGCTCTTTGGTCTTGGCCATAGTGGAGTTTGGAGTGTGACTGTTTGAGGTTGTGGACAGGTGTCTTTTATACTGATAACAAGTTCAAACAGGTGCCATTAATACAGGTAACGAGTGGAGGACAGAGGAGCCTCTTAAAGAAGAAGTTACAGGTCTGTGAGAGCCAGAAATCTTGCTTGTTTGTAGGTGACCAAATACTTATTTTCCACCATAATTTGCAAATAAATTCATTAAAAATCCTACAATGTGATTTTCTGGATTCTTTTTTCTCAATTTGTCTGTCATAGTTGACGTGTACCTATGATGAAAATTACAGGCCTCTCTCATCTTTTTAAGTGGGAGAACATGCACAATTGGTGGCTGACTAAATACTTTTTTCCCCCACTGTATATGTCCAGGTAGACAAGCTCACCTCAATATGTGTTTTTTGATTACACACCAGCATTGAGAATTGAAAGGTAGACGACTTTCAAACCGATTATCTGAACGGTTCACTGGGAATAAAGACCAAATAGTGTTGACTGTCATTATGTTGCAATTTTTTTACATCGGGGTGATGCAGTGGCTGAAATAGAACCGTGGGGTGATCTATGAAGTGTGGACCAGTCTCAGGACATCTGCCAGGTAAACTGAGTGTGGCGGTCAGTATCAAGGCCAGAGCAGTCTTTAGCTTTTGATATGTTTTAGCAAAATGTCAAACAGCCTTGGTATACCACAGTAAATTATTCCAATAAAATGATGTGTCTTTCAAAAAGATAATGCTCAAGTTAACTACTACTCCTTTCCACCTTTTGGCCCCTCCCTCTCTCCGCCCTCCTCTCTCATCCATCCATCCTCCTCTTGACCTCCTCTCCTTTATCTCCTCCTTCTCTCATCTCTGTCTTGTCTGCATGTATAAACATTCCCACCTGTGAATCCTCCTTCTCTTTCTTAAATCAGCTTGATGTTGCATGTTGTCGTAGTGCCTGACTGTCAATTAGGAGTAAAGGACTAACTGTTTTCTTCTGTACAGGTAAGTGGGTCGTTCCACCAATTCAGTGCCTGTTGAAAAGTGTAACTTGGTCAAAAATGTTTTGGGGATTTCACCTAATTTTAACATTATGTCATAAAAAACATGTTTTCCCATATCAAGAGGTTACATTTAAAAATACAGCACAGTTGAAGTCGGAAGTTTACATACACCTTAGCAAAATACATTTAAACTCAGTTTTTCACAATTCCTGACATTTAATCCTAGTAAAAATTCCCTGTCTTAGGTCAGTTAGGATCACCACTTTATTTTAAGAATGTGAAATGTCAGAATAATAGTAGAGAGAATGATTTATTTCAGCTTTTATTTCTTTCATCACATTCCCAGTGGGTCTGAAGTTTACATACACTCAATTAGTATTTGGTAGCATTGCCTTTAAATTGTTTAACTTGGGTCAAACGTTTCGGGTAGCCTTCCACAAGCTTCCCACAATAAGTTGGGTGAATTTTGGCCCATTCCTCCTGACAGAACTGTTGTAACTGAGTCAAGTTTGTAGGCCTCCTTGCTCGCACACACTTTTTCAGTTCTGCCCAAACATTTTCTATAGGATTGAGGTCAGGGCTTTGTGATGGCCACTCCAATGCCTTGACTTTGTTGTCCTTAAGCCATTTTGCCACAACTTCGGAAGTATGCTTGGGGTCATTGTCCATTTGGAAGACCCATTTGCGACCAAGCTTTAACTTCCTGACTGATGTCTTGAGATGTTGCTTCAATATATCCACATAATTTTCCTTCCTCATGATGCCATCTATTTTGTGAAGTGCACCAGTCCCTCATGCAGCAAAGCACCCCTACAGCATGATGCTACCACCCCCGTGCTTCACGTTTGGGATGGTGTTCTTCGGTTTGCAAGCGACCCCTTTTTCCTCCAAACATAACGATGGTCATTATGGCGAAACAGTTATATTTTTGTTTCATCAGACCAGAGGACATTTCTCCAAAAAGTACGATATTTGTCCCCATGTGCAGTTGCAAACCGTAGTCTGGCTTTTCTATGGCGGTTTTGGAGCAGTGGCTTCTTCCTTGCTGAGCGGCCTTTCAGGTTATGTCGATATAGGACTTGTTGTCTTGTTTTACTGTGGATATAGATAATTTTGTACCTGTTTCCTCCAGCATCTTCACAAGTTCCTTTGCTGTTGTTCTGGGATTGACGTACCAAAGTATGTTCATCACTAGGAGACAGAACGCGTCTCCTTCCTGAGCGGTATGACGGCTGCCTGGTCCCATGGTGTTAATACTTGCGTACTATTGTTTGTACAGATGAACGTGGAACCTTCAGGCATTTGGAAATTGCTCCCAAGGATGAACTAGACTTGTGGAGGTCTACAATTTTTTTTCTGAGGTCTTGGCTGATTTCTTTTGATTTTCCCATGATGTCAAGCAAAGAAGCACTGAGATTGAAGGTAGGCCTTGAAATACATCCACAGGTACACCTCCAATTGACTCAAATAATGTCAATTAGCCTATCAGAAGCTTCAAAAGCCATGACATAATTTTCTGGAATTTTCCAAGCTGTTTAAAGGCACAGTCAACTTAATGTATGTAAACTTCTGACCCACTGGAATTGTGATACAGTGAATTATAAGTGAAATAATCTGTCTGTAAACAATTGTTGGAAAAAGTACTTGTGTCATGCACAAAGTAGATGTCCTAACCAACTTGCCCAAACTATAATTTGTTAACAAGAAATGTGTGGAGTGGTTGAAAAACAAGTTTTAATGACTCCAACCTAAGTGTATGTAAACTTCCGACTTCAACTGTATAAAGGACTATAGTAAGTGCCTTTTAAGTGCCAAATAATGTAACAAGGTTGATCGTAACAGGGTTGACGATTTCATCTTAAATCAACCATGAATCCTCTTGTGGCAGGTAGAATGGAAGCTTGTTGTGTGCAACAGGAGGTGGGAATTGAATGCACGCTTCATAAAAGGAATGGCATTGTTATCTATGGGTAATAGTGTTGACATTTATGCTCGACATGCTCAGTTTTCCACCACAAAACACCAGAAAATGTCCAAAAAGAGAAGAACCAGCTCACCTGCTTTTACACTATGATTTGACTGTTAGATGTTAAATTTTGGAAAAAATATTGAAAAAACGAATAGTTTCACCATATTAAATTGAAAGTTCAGTTCATATAACAGGGTTGACCTTAAAATGAGGGACAGTTGTAAATGAATCACACTAATCACATGAAATAAATACAAATCTTCAGAAATGACTGTCAAAGCAGCAAAATAACTAGGGTTTTACAATCATGGTGAAAACTTGGAGAAATGTTGGGGTTAAGTGGGTTAAAATCTTCCTAGAAGTTACAAAGGGAGCACCACGTGTCAAAATGGGACATGTCATAATGCTGAATTCTGGCACTTTAGCAAGTCTTTATTCATATTAAAAATCGGATTGATTGAATTCTCCTGTATTAAAGGGGCTAGGGCTATGTCCCAAATGGCACCCTTTTTCCCTTTTCTAGAGCACCACTTTGACCAGGGGCCATAGGGCTCTTGTCAGGAGTCTTGTACTATACAGGCTATGGGGTGACATTTGGGACACAATCTTGGATATGTGAGGGGTTGTTTTCTCAAGTGCAGCAGTTCATTTCCCATGTAGTTCAGTTTGTTGAGCATGTTGCTTGCAATACCAGGGTTTTGGGTTTGAAACCAACTTGGTACCAGTATGAAAAACCACGAAAATGTATGCACTCTCTACTGTATATCGCTCTGGATGACAGCGTCTGCTAAAATGCCATGGGCATTTAATATAACAGGCTTTTAAAATTCAATTTTGGTGCACAATTTCTACTTAAAATATCAAAGAGATGCAAAAGGCACTCTTGTTGTGGAACGACCCAATTGTTTAATTAAAAAATTGTACAGAACTCTTTAGAATAGAATAGAACATAATAAAATAGAACAGAACAAAACAGAATACAGAAACAACCTTATTTTGGACATCTGCCTTTGCCTGGATTAATGGGGAAATGGGGACCTCTGGTTTCTGGTTCAGCTCTGGTCTGTGGGAAGGTGCTGACCGGAACAGCTCACACATTCTAGTTTTGACTTTAGTACCGTCTTTATGAGTTAAAGTAGTTACTCCTACTTCTAAAAATCCATCTTTCCAGAAAAAATCTCTCTCTGTTGCCGCTTGCTACAGACCCCCCTCAGCCCCCAGCTGTGCCCTGGACACCATATGTGAATTGATTGCCCCCCATCTATCCTCAGAGTTCGTACTGCTTGGTGACCTAAACTGGGATATGCTTAACACCCCAGCCATCCTACAATCCAAACTAGATGCCCTCAATCTCACACAAATTATCAAGGAACCTACCAGGTACAACCCTAAATCCGTAAACATGGGCACCCTCATAGATATCATCCTGATTAACTTACCCTCTAAATCCACCTCCTCTGTCTTCAACCAGGATCTCAGCGATCACTGCCTTATTGCCTGCGTCCGTAACGGGTCTGCGGTCAAACGACCACCCCTCATCACTGTCAAACGCTCCCTAAAACACTTTCGCGAGCAGGCCTTCCTAAATGACCTGGCCCAGGTATCCTGGATGGATATCGATCTCATTCCGTCAGTAGAGGATGCCTGGTTGTTCTTTAAAAGTGCTTTCCTCTCAATCTTAAATAAGCATGCCCCATTCCAAATTCAGAACTAAGAACAGATATAGCCCCTGGTTCTCCTCAGACTTGACTGCCCTTGACCAGCACAAAAACAACCTGTGGCTTACTGCATTAGCATCGAATGGCCCCGCGATATGCAACTTTTCAGGGAAGTTAGGAACCAATATACACAAGCAGTTAGGAAAGCAAAGGCTAGCTTTTTCAAACGGAAATGTGCATCCTGTAGCACTAACTCCAAAAAGTTTTGGGACACAGAGAATAAGAGCACCTCCTCCTCCCAGCTGCCCACTGCACTGAGGCTAGGAAACACTATCACCACCGATAAATCTACAATAATCGAGAATTTCAACAAGCATTTTGCTACAGCTGGCCATGCTTTCCACCTGGCTACCACTACCCCCCCGGCCACCAGCTCTGCACTCTCCGCTGCAACTTGCCCATGCCCCCCCCCCCCCCCCCCCCCCCCCCCCCCCCCCCCCCCCTTCTCCTTCACACAAATTCAGACAGCTGATGTTTTGAAAGAGCTGGAAAATCTGGACCCCTACAAATCATCTGGGCTAGACAATCTGGACCCTTTCTTTCTAAAAATAGCCGCCGAAATTGTCGCAACCCCTATTACTAGCCTGTTCAACCTCTCTTTCGTAACGTCTGAGATCCCCAGAGATTGGAAAGCTGCCGCGGTCATCCCCCTCTTCAAAGGGGGTGACACTCTAGATCCAAACTGTTACAGACCTATATCCATCCTGCCCTGCTTTTCTAAAGTTTTTGAAAGCCAAGTTAACAAACAGATCACCGACCATTTCGAATCCCACCGTACCTTCTCCGCTATGCAATCCGGTTTCCGAGCTGGTCATGGGTGCACCTCAGCCACGCTCAAGGTCCTAAACGATATTATAACCGCGATCGATAATAGACAGTACTGTGCAGCCGTCTTCATCGACCTGGCAAAGGCTTTCGACTTTCAACCACCACATACTTATTGGCAGACTAAATAGCCTTGGTTTCTCAAATGACTGCCTCGCCTGGTTCACCAACTACTTCTCAGATAGAGTTCAATGTGTCAAATCAGAGGGCCTGTTGTCTGGACCTATGGCAGTCTCTATGGGAATGCCACAGGGTTCAGTTCTTGGGCCGACTCTTTTCTCTGTGTATATCAATGATGTTGCTCTTGCTGCTGGTGACTCTCAGATCCACCTCTGCGCAGACGACACCATTTTGCATACATCTGGCCCTTCATTGAACACTGTGTTAACAAACCTCCAAACGAGCTTCAATGCCATACAACACTCCTTCCGTAGCCTCCAACTGCTCTTAAACACTAGTAAAACTAAATGCATGCTCTTCAATCGAATGCTGCTGGAACCCGCCCACCCGACTAGAATCACTACTCTCGACGGGTCTGACCTAGAGTATGTGGACAACTACAAATACCTAGGTGTCTGGTTAGACTGTAAACTCTCCTTCCAGACTCACATTAAGCATCTCCAATCCAAAGTTAAATCTAGAATCTGCTTCCTATTTCGCAACAAAGCCTCCTTCACTCATGCTGCCAAACATGCCCTCGTAAAACGGACTATCCTACCGATCCTTGACTTTGGCGATGTCATTTACAAAATAGCCTCCAACACTCTACTCAGCAAATTGGATGTAGTCTATTACAGTGCTATCCGTTTTGTCACCAAAGCCCCATATACTACCCACCACTGTGACCTGTACGCTCGTTGGCTGGTCCTCACTACATATTTGTCGCCAAACCCACTGGCTCCAGGCCATCTATAAATCACTGCTAGGCAAATCTCTGCCTTAGCTCATTGGTCACCATAGCAACACCCACCCGTAGTATGTGCTCCAGCAGGTATATCTCAATGGTCATCCCCAAAGCCAACACCTCCTTTGGCCGCCATTCCTTCCAGTTCTCTGCTGCCAATGACTGGAACGAACTGCAAAAATCTCTGAAGCTGGAGACTCTAATCTCCCTCACTAACTTTAAGCATCAGTTGTCAGAGCACCTTACCGATCACTGCACCTGTACACAGCCCTTCTGAAATTAGCCCACTCAACTACCTCATCCCCATATTGTTATTTATTCTGCTCATTTGTACCGCAGTATCTCTATTTGCACATCATCTCTTGCACATCTATCATTCCAGTGTTAATACTAATTGTAATTATTTTGCACTATGGCCTATTTATTGCCTTACCTCCATAACTTGCTACATTTGCACACACTGTATATATATTTTCTGTGGCATTTTTGACTTTATGTTTTGTTTTACCCCATATGTAACTCTGTGTTGTTGTTTTTATCGCACTGCTTTGCTTTATCTTGGCCAGGTCGTAGTTGTAAATGAGAACTTGTTCTCAACTGGTTTACCTGGTTAAATAAAGGTGAAATAAATCAAATAAATTAAGTCTGATGGTACAGCGTGGTCTCATAGACTAGACGTAACATAGTAAATGTAAATCCGGGACATTCAAATGACTATGATTTGTTATGTTTGGTATGGTTACATAAGACAAATGTTTACTTGGTCGGGGTGGATGGGTTGGCTTATAACGCAAACATCTAGCAACCCAAAGGTTGTGAGTTTGAATCTGATCACGGACAACTTTAGCATTTTAGCTAATTGGCAAAAATTCAACTACTTACTACTTTTTATCTACTTTGCAACTACTTAGCATGTTAGCTAACCCTTCCCCTAACCCTAACCTTAACCCTTTTAACTAACCCTTCGTCACACCCTAACCTTAACCTTAACCCTTTAACCTAACTCCTAAACTTAACCCTAACCCCTAACCTTAACCCCTAGCCTAGCCTAGCTAACGTTAGCCAGCTAGCTAATGTTAGCCACCTAGCCACCTAGCTAGAATTCGTAACATATCATAAGTTTTGCAAATTCGTAACGTATTGTACGTTTTGGTAATTAGTAACATATGATACGAATTGTAATTCGTAACATATCATACGAAATGGGTGATGGACATCCAATTAAAATACATACCATACGAAATGTAACATATCACACTAAATGGAGTGTCTCGGATTTTATGTACAGAATAAAATAAAATGCTCTGAGACCAGGTTGCAACATAGGATATCTCTCTGTTTCTGACACTTCATTTGTCTCACACACATGCACATTTCTCTCTCATCCCAGCTGTTTCAAATAGACTCACCCTATGAGAGGATGGCCCCGCCCCTGGCACGATCTGCTCCAGGTGAGCTCAACCATTGGTGGAGCCAGCTCAGGTTCCGCCTCCAGAACAGGAAGGGGTGGAACGAGATGCTGGATGAAACTTTTTTGCTACAGAACAAACGGTGAGTCTCCTATTGGTAAAAAAAATAACAGCTACTGACGTATTGGTTGATATTATGCTGCGTTCATAACAAGTGGGAGCAACAGTTGTGTGTGTTCACATGCTTTTAACTAATTGAGATTGCAGATTGGCTAATGGCAAACAAGCTGAGTCAACCATAAACTAAAAGTACAGCTATTTAAAAAACATCTTAATAGTTTGGTTTTTTATAAATATTGTTTTGTTGTTGCATTTAACTGCCAAAAATGCTGTAAACGAGGTAATTTCCTTAATATATGACGTCAGAGCTCAGCATGTGGGAGAAGTCTGAGCTCAGAGATGATAGACAGTTTCCCACTAGTAATTACCAGCTGGAGGGGCGTTCAAGTGGATTTGCTGATATTTACGAGATGTTCTGAACGCAGCATTAGATTTCTAACTTGCAAACACACTCTCTCTCCCACAGAACAAACGACGTCCCTCTCTTCTTTGCCGCCAAAGAGAACAGTGCAGGTTGCATTAAGAAACTTCTGGACTGTGCGTCCACTAATATCTTTGAGAGAGGTGCTCTGGGGGAGACCGTGCTGCATGTGGCAGTTATGAATGATAACATGGAAGCTGCTGTAGCTCTGATGGACGGAGCACCTGAACTCATCAATGAGCCCATGACCTCTGACCTCTTCCTTGGTACATACACTCTCACAAATAATGGACAAACACACTATAATATTATAAAACTCACACAGATATTAAATCACACAATCATATATTCTCTCTCTGTCGATCTCAATCAGGCATTTTTTATTTATTTTTTTCAGGCATGACACCTCTCCACGTTGCCGTGGTGAATCAGAGCGTTAACCTGGTCCGCAGCCTGATTGGTCGAGGGGCGGATGTGGCCACACCCAGAGTCACAGGCCTGTACTTCAGGAAGAGAAGAGGAGGGCTGCTCTACCATGGTAAGATGACTGTTTGTGGTCTGTAAGGACTAGAGAAGTGCATTTTGGGAAATGTGGTTGTTTGATGCCGTTTGCTTTACTTTAGGTGAGCACATCCTGACATTTGCGGCCTGTGTGGGGAATCAGGACATCATCTCCATGGTGATCAACGCAGGAGCCAGCACCAGGGCCCAGGACTCCATTGGTATGAAACACTTCTCTTTCTTCTCCTCGTCCTCCCCCTCTTCTCTCTTCTCCTTTTTCCAGCAGTTGAATATCTCCCTCTCTCCCCCCTAGGTAACACAGTGCTCCACATCCTGGTCCTGCAGCCTAATAAGACTATAGCATGCATGGCATTGGATCTGCTGTTGGCACACGACGTTGAGCTGGACCAGGCTGTGCCACTGGACATGGTGCCCAACTACCGTGGCTTAACGCCCTTCAAACTGGCTGCCAAGGAGGGCAACCTTGTGGTGAGGACAGAGAGGAATAAAGAAAGAAACCGGGGACATAATAGGAGAGGAGAAGAGGGATAGTCTTTCCCCTATTATCTTTAAGATAACCTGTAGTCAAAACCATCTCCTCCATACTCAAATATACTTTATACAGTATATGTTCTTATAAAAATGTCATTAACCTACAAATGAATGGTGCTGCATTTTCTACGTTTTTCTATCTCTCTCTCAGGCATTCCAGCACCTGGTCAACCGGAGGCGAGTCGTCCAATGGAACCTGGGACCCCTGACCTCTAACCTCTATGACCTCACAGAGATCGACTCCTTGGTCGCCGACGACGACCTCTCTGTGCTGGAGCTCATCGTGGGCAGCCAGAGGAGAGAGGTACAGTACAGTACAGTACACAAACATGATACAGTGTAATATACACTATAGGGAAACTGATGATGATGATGATCTCCTCCCTCAGGCAAGGAGGATACTGGAAGTGACTCCTGTTAGGCAGTTGGTCAGTCTCAAGTGGAACCTCTATGGAAAACACTACTTTAGGTAACAACACATACAGTGATCATGTTCTAATGTGTTTGAGATTCTGTCATTTGTTTATTTCTAAAGTTGTTTTAACGTTGTTATTGTGTTGTGTACAGGTTGTTGCTGCTGCTGTACGTCCTGTACATTGGGATCTTCACTCTGTGTTGTGTGTGTCGCCCTCTAAAGGATGCTCCAGAGAATTACACTGTATCTGACATGGACAAAACCATCCGAGTGCAGAAATCTCTGAAGGTGGGGGAGACATGAAGGCCCCTTCATATGACAGCCTGTGTGCAAATCCACAATCAAAGGTGTTCATATTAACCCTTTGTGATCCACGTGTCTTGTTCTCTGTCCCTGTAGGAGAGTTATGTGACCTATGGGGACAACTTGCGTCTGGGAGGAGAGATGATCAGTGTCCTGGGTGCCCTGGTTATTCTGCTACTGGAGGTAAAATATACATTATCCAATAGTTTTACATTTCACTTATATTTACACTGTAGATTAGATCAGATTATTGGCTGTCAATATAATCTGTGTTATTCCCAATCCCTAAGATCCCAGATATGCTGAGAGTGGGGGCCAAGCAGTACTTTGGACAGACGGCCCTGGGGGGACCCTTCCATGTCATTCTGTACGTCAACCTTGGTACCTATGTATCCTTTATTACCTGCCTAGTGATGTTATTATTATGTCATGTCTATGTAGCATTTATACCCTGTGTAATAACCTGTGTGTTTCCTCCCCAGTATTGCCTATGCGATGCTGGTGGTGCTGCTGTGTGTGTTCAGGGTCAGTGGGGTGCAGGGGGAGGCAGTTGTCATGGCTGTGTGTCTGGTACTGGGCTGGAGTAACGTCATGTTCTTCGCCCGAGGCTTTCAGATGCTGGGGCCTTATGTCATCATGATACAGAAGGTACGTAAGGGCAGCAGACACACACGCACGCATGCACACACACACAAACCAGTGGCGTGTGGTGAGGTAGGTGGCTGGGTAAGTACTGTTTTTTATCAAAGCCAGATTTACTTACAAATAAACCTTGATAAACCCAAGTTCCCCATACAACAGCTCCAACAACCAGAGTGACATAGGCTATTAACCAAAATTGACAAACAATGTTCACCAAATGTTAATAACAATGTAGCCAAGATACACAAGCAATAGCCTCGGATGGTGGCATATTTCATATCATCTGACAAAATGACACACTGCTCATCTCAGATGAGCCATAGACCGATGTCTCATCTCCAGTTACAACTGATAGGTGGCACTAAAATATCAATATATGGACACATTTCATCTGAATAATTCGCAATAGGGGTGTGTCGATCTCGTCATACTCAGTTTTATCACACTTGAGGCTTTGAACACACCGACTGCGATATTGCGCAAAATAGTACGCAGCATCATCTAGATATGTGTGCAACAAAAGTTAAACATTCACATTCTGCTACCATTTCTGTCAACCCGTTTACGCATACAGTTTAACGCATACGTTCGATAAATCCAACGTATGCACCACACAGGACGCACTGCAACTGCAACGCAATGCTGCAAGGCAAACGCAGCATTCCATTGGAAATGAATGTACTTCTGGTGTACCAAAACGCAAAGCACAGTCGGTGTGTTCAAAGCGTGATACTGGTAATCGGATATACTCATGATCGGAAAACTCGGAAGTGCGCTTTAAATGCCGGTAAAGCCTATAAAGCAAGTGTGCATTACTGCACTATCACTCAGAGCACATCTCAGAGTGCATCGTTATGTTCCTTTACTCATTCACACACTGTTCAAAGGTAAACAACCCCGACATTTGAAAATGCACATGATTTACTTACTTAGTCCTATTCAATTATCAACGAAATAGGCTAATAAATAGCCTAATGCATGGCTGGCTACTACTGCCAATTCACTTGCCCCATATACACGGAGTGTACACAATATTAAGGACACCTGCTCTTTTCATGACAGACTGACCAGGTGAATCCAGGTGAAAGCTATGATCCCTTATTGATGTCACTTGTTAAATTCACTTCAATCAGTGTAAATGAAGGGGAGAAGACAGGTTAAAGAAGGATTTTTTAGCCTTGAGACAAGTGAGACATGGATTGTGTATGTGTGCCATTCAGAGGCTGAATGGGCAAGACACAATATGTAAGTGCCTTTGAACTGGGTATGGTAGTAGTTGCCAGGCGCACCGGTTTGTGTCAAGAACTGTAACGCTGCTGGGTTTTTCACGCTCAATAGTTTCCTGTGTGTATCAAGAATGGTCCACTACCATGGCCCTTTCCCCTTTATCCAGGTTACAACCTCTCACTTTCAGTTAATTGAAAATGGAACCTTTTTCAAAATATCACCCTTTCTATAACAAGCCATACAAAGCTGGTTGCAATTCCAGTTTCATCCTCCAGAAAAGACAGAACAAATATTGCAACAAACAATATGGATAAATTCAAATATACTAATTGATAATAATAATCAAAAACAATCTTTATGGAAAAATAAAATAAAAAAGGAATTATCTTTGTTAATGTTATTTTGAATAGGAAAGGTGGAGTTATGTTACATGTGCAGTTAACACAAATATATGGAAAAGTTTGCTCTATCCAAAATTACAACCAACTGATTGCAGAATTACGCAAAAATGGAGAAGGCAAGTGGAAGGGGGAGAAGGTAAGGAACTTTTTGCTTGCCATTTACTAAATACCAAAATTGGCAAAAATAAATAAATATATATATATCAGTTTTACTTGAGGACCAAAATGTTGACCACGGTGCCAGTTGCAAAATAGTTGCGAAGAGATTTTCGATATTCCGATTCCGCGGTGCAACTAAATATTGGAAGGTGTCCTTAATGTTTTGTACACTCAGTGTATTGTTTCACTTTCGAGAGGAGCAAAACTTTTCTCTCAGGACACTTGTGCAATAACATTTGTACAATCCAAAGAAACTATCTACATTTTTCATTTTATTTTCTTGTGCAATAACATTTGTACAATCCAAAGAAACTATCTACATTTTTCATTTTATTTTCTAATGATCTGTCACTCCGTAAACATGTCTGGGCAAGAATAAACAATAATAGCTAGCAAGCATGGGCTTGGATCACGACATAACGACAGACGTCGTCAGCAATGGAATACTTATATGGACAGACAAATAGGCCTACTAAACAACGCCAAGTAGACAGACAAAAACAACCATATGGCCTCAGCAAAGTCGACAGGAAATAACTACATTGAACAACAATGACTAGCTATGGTTTCTGATTCATACATGATGTTTGGAGAAGGGAAGACTTGTGCCCTGAGACGAGTGACTGTGAGTGAGTGAAACAGACCCGCGCGTGTGTCTGTATGGAGAAACGAGAGTAGAGGAAGAGCAGCTTCTTCTAATCCAATCGTTGCAGCAGGCTCAACCGATACCCCACCCGTTTCTTTACAGACAGAAGAACTAGCCAATAGTTGTTTAGAGCACACAGCGCTTCACACTGTTTGAGTTAAAGAGAGATAGATGTGTGCTGGCAGCTCAAAATTACTATTTTCCGATCACAGATAATTACATAAAATACTCTTATCAAAATTAATATCCGTTACGATACTTGTTTTGTCCAAGTACTCGGCACACCCCTAATTCGCAAGGCAAACTCCATAGGCTTTCACAATGGATTTACAATTCTTCCAATGCGCAGAAATTGAAATGACTGACAAATGCCGTTAAAAATGTCAAATCAATGTCTTATCAAATAGAAATTCTAGCTTGATAAATACAATGCATTCCAAGGGATGTTGTCTATTCTTATGATTTAACAGTAGCCTAACCCATAAATTGCAAAGGGAAATGCATTTAGGCCTACCTTTACTTGTAAATTAAGTCCATTCGTCTGGTGAACCTCTCAGTGACAGCTTTGTAGAAGTCACAGCAGAACCCCATGTCCATTATTTTATTATTTTATTCTGCACAGCAGGCCCACGGTTGTGTGGGAGACACATCCCCAAGTCCTCCTTCGGTTCCATTTTCACACTGACACAAAAATTCATTCCCATTCCCATTACGTCCACAAAGCAAACGTGAATGTCCAAGATGTGTAAAAGTCAGGGAAAAAAGTATTCATTGGTATTGACGTTTCAGACAAGTGGACAGTCCAGTATTCACTGTTCGCTTGCCCAACAACTAGCAGTGAGAGAGATGGTGATTGCCTGTCATGTCACGTCTTGCTTGTAGAGCTTCAGTATGCTGCCTCTGTCTGTTCTTAACTTTCATTATAAACTGTTCGAGTTGCAATAGTGTCCATTTGTCAGGTTGTTTTTGCTAGCTAGCTTTCTTCAGTTCAGGGGATATGAGTGCCAAATTATATAGACGCCCAAATGTGCACAGCTTAACCCAGACAATACCCACGCAACATGTTTAGGCAATATGAATGCGTAAAATATGAAATCGGCTCAATGCAACGAATGAAGCTACTTCAAGCTAGGCAATGCAGCGACGCCTATGCTGACCCTATCCATTTACAGTGACTGGACTCAGAAACGGCCGTGGCGTCAACCATTTTAATGTATTTGAATGTCTGGAAAGGAAGGCATGAATACGCTGGTGCCTTTCCTGAGGCTTGGATGTAGTTTTAAGATAAAAAAAAAACTACCAGAATCATTGAAAAAAACATTAGATAACAAAAACAATTAAAATGTGTTTTTTCATAACATCTTTTTTATTAGATTATCACTGGGTAAGCACTGCCTACCCTGGCTGCACATCACAGACACACACACACACAGAGAGAGAGAGAGAGACACACATAAGCATTTGCAAAGCATGTGCAAAGTTATTAAAGTGGTTGGTAATATCAAAGGGCTTGTTCATAACAAAACCCTTTGAAATTGCCAACCACATTAATAACTTTTTTGTTGACAAGATTAGCAAATTTAGGTATGACATGCAAACAACAAATGCTGAGCCTTCATATTCATGCATAATGGACCAAATAATGAAAGCAAGAACTGTAGTTTTGAGTTCCAAAAAGTGGGTGTGGAAGAGGTGATTTTTTTATTTCTTTGCTATCTATAAATAAGGACAAACCACCTGGTACAGACAACCTGGATGGTAAATACATTGTGACATGCTCAGCACTGACACAAATGACTGATGATTGGCTGAAAGAAAGTGATAGTAAGAAGATTGTGGGAGCTGTTTTGTGCAGCTTTTGATGTCATTGATCATGACCTATTGCTTAAAAAACGTAGGTGTTACGGACTTGCAATCCTTACTATGGATTGAGAGTTACCTATCTAATAGAACACAGAGGGTTTTCGTTAATGGAAGCCTCTCTCATGCAAATTCCATTTGTTGTGGTGTACCGCAGGGCAGCCGGCTAGGGCCATTATTGTTTTCTGTTTTTACAAATTACCTTCCACTCATCATGAATAAAGCATGTGTGTCTATGTACGCTGACAACTAAACAGTATACACGTCGGCTGCAACAGTAAAATAAATAACTGAGACACTTAGCTCCAGTCAGTTTTAGAATGTGTAACTAGCAATAGGCTGGTGCTAAATATCTCAAAAACTAAAGCATAATTTTTGGGACAAATCACTCGCTCAACGCTAAACCTTGTTTAGATCTATTATTGAATAGTGTGGCTATTGAGCAAGTTGAGGAGACTAAACTGCTGGTTGTAACCCTAGATAGCAAGCATTTATGGTCAAAACAGATCAACTCAATGGTTGCTAAAATGGGAAGAGGTCTGTCCATGATAGGGCGTTGCTCTGCCTTCTTGACATCTCAGTCGACCAGACAGGTCCTATAGGCCCTAGTTTTGTCGCACCTGGACTACTGCCCAGCTGTGTGGTCATGTGCGGCAAAGAAGGACATAGGTAAATTGCAGTTGGTCCAGAACAAAGCAGCATGTATCGCACTTAGATGTACATGGAGGGAAAGTCTCAGTAACATGCATTTCAGTCTCTCCTGGCTCAAAGTTGAGGAGAGATTGTCTGCATCACTATTGGTCTTTGTGCGAGTTATTGATGTGTTGAAGGTGCCAAACTGTCTGTTCAAGCAGTTTGCACACAGTTCGGATACTCATTCGTACAACACAAGACATGCAACCAGAGGTCCCTTCACAGTCCCCAGGTCCAGAACAGAGGCTGGGAAACGCACAATATTAAATAGAGCCATGACTACATGGAACTCTCTGCCACCACAGGTAACTCAAGCTAAAAATAAAACCAGTTTCAAAAAACAGATAAAAGAACACATTACTGCACAAAGGGGTCTGTGAAGAGACACAGCCATTTTATATATATTGTATTGTAATTTGTACTGTACTATGTATTAGACCTAGATATTGTTTGTATGTACTGATATGTAGGCTATGTGTGACGTTTTAAATTGATGCATTTCAATCCTTGACAAATAATGTTCTGTACTATGTATTATGTCATGTTTCATGTGGACCCCAGGAAAAGTAGCTGATGCTTTTGCAGCGGCTAATGGGGATCCTAATAAATACTAAATACGAAAAAAAGACTGTAGAATGTGTGGTTTTGCTGTTTTGATTCCAATATTAAACTGTTGTGGTGTTTTGTCTAATTTCCTCCTAGATTATATTTGGAGACCTCACCAAGTTCATGTGGCTGAGCTTCATCATGCTCATAGGGTTTTCCACCTGTAAGTACATTCTGTTTAAGAGAAACTGCATCAGCAAAACTTGGCATTTCAAATAAGCCAATTGCTGACAATTGTATAAAAAAAACGAATTCCTCTTTTTATTCACTGGTTATTGTTATCTCTCTTTCTCTTTCTTTCTCTCTCTCCCTCACCCTCCCTCCCTCCCATCCAGCCCTGTGGATGGTGTACATGACTCAGGACCCAGACTCTCTGCCTGCGTACCGCTCCTTCCCCATCACTCTGTTCTCCCAGTTTGAGCTGAGTGTGGGTCTGATAGACCTGCCAGTGGACCACACCATCACAACGCCCCCTATTGTCCATGTGCTGCACTGCACCTTCTCTGTGGTGTCCTACATACTGCTGCTCAACCTGCTCATAGCCATGATGAGTGATACACACTGGAGAGTAGCCCAGGAGAGGGACGAGCTCTGGAGGACACAGGTGTGCATCAGTGTGACACACATGCACACACACCCACATGCACACACACAAAAACACACAGTCTCTCCTATAGTGCCTTCAGAAAGTATTCACACCCCTTGACTTTTTCCATATTTTGTTGTTTTACATCCTGAATTTAAAATTGATAAAATTGAGATTTGTTGTCACTGGCCTACACACCATTTATTTTTACAAATTCATTAAAAATGAAAAGCGGAAATGTCTTGAGTCAATAAGTATTCAATACCTTTGTTATGGCAAGCCTAAATAAGTTCAGGAGTAAATAATGTGCCTAAGAAGTCACATAATACGTTGCATGGACTCACTGTGCAATAATAGTGTTTAACATGATTTTTGAATGACTACCTCATCTCTGTACCCCACACATCAAATTATCTGTAAGGTCCCACAGTCGAGCAGTGAATTTCAAACACAGATTCAACCATAAAGACCAGGGAGGTTTTCCAATGCCTCGCAAAGAAGGGCACCTATTGGTAGATGGGTAAAAATAAAAAAGCAGACATTGAATATCCCTTTGAGCATGGTGAAGTTATTAATTACGCTTTGGATGGTGTATCAATACACCCAGTCACTACAAAGATACAGATGTCCTTCCTAACTCAGTTGCCGGAGAGGAAGGAAACCGCTCAGGGATTTCACCATGAGGCCAATGGTGACTTGAAAACAGTTACAGAGTTTAATGGCTATGATAGGTGAAAACTGAGGATGGATCAACAACATTGTAGTTACTCCACAATACAAACCTAATTGACAGAGTGAAAAGAAGGAAGCCTGTACAGAATACAAATATTCCAAAACATGCATCCTGTTTGCAACGAGGCACTAAAGTAATACTGCAAAAAAATTTGCAAAGCAATTAACTATTTATCCTGAATACAAAAGTGTTATGTTTGGGGCAAATCCAATACAACACATTACTTACTGAGTACCACTCTCCATATTTTCAAGCATGGTGGTGGCTATATCATGTTATGGGTATGCTTGTAATCATTAAGGACTGAGGAGGTTTTCAGGATAAAAATAAACGGAGTGGAGCTAAGCACAGGCAAAATCCTAGAGGAAAACCTGATTCAGTCTGCTTTCCACCAGACACTGGGAGATGAATTCACCTTTCAGCAGGAGAATAACCTAAAACACATGGGCAAATCTACACTGGAGTTGCTTACCAAGAAGACAGGTTCCTGAGTAGCCGAGTTACAGTTTTGACTTAAATCTACTTGAAAATCTACGGCAAGACCTGAAAATGGTTGTCTATCAATAATCAACAACCAATTTGACAGAGCTTGAAGAATGTTTAAAAGAATAATGGGCAAATGTTGATCAATCCAGGTGTGGAAAGCTCTTAGAGACTTACGCAGAAAGACTCACAGCTATAATCGCTGCCAAAAGTGCTTATACAAAGTATTGACTCAGGGGTGTGAAATCTTATGTAAATTAGATATTTATGTATTTCATTTTCAATAAATATGCAAACATGTCTAAAAACATGTTTTCACTTTGTCATTATGGGGTATTGTGTGTAGATGGATGAGAAATAAAATAAATGTAATCCATTTTGATTTCAGGCTGTAACAAAATGTGGAATAAGTCAAGGGGTATGAATACTTTCTGAAGGCACTATGCATACTCCATACAAATAGCTTAAAACCATGATGAACATGATGAGAGTGTATACAGCGTCCCAATCAGTGCCATGTTAATGATCCTTATGTCCTCTGTCCCTGCTCACTGTGTGTAGGTGGTGGCCACTACCCTGATGTTGGAGAGGAGGTTGCCCCGCTGCCTGTGGCCCCGGCTGGGGGTATGTGGCCTACTCTACGGCCTGGGGGAGCGGTGGTACCTCCGGTAAGAAAGCACTGGACAACACTTGGTTTAACTGTCCTATTGTTGTACTCTCTTAGGTGTGGTGGTGTTAACAATGTTTCCCCATCATATACAGGCTTTATATTATAATGACTCTCTTAATGTCTCGATTGCAGGGTTGAGGATCGCAACGACCCACTGGTGCAAAAGATGCGTCGCTACATCCAAGCCTTCTCTAAGGATGAGGACCAGAGCAAGGAGCATGAGGAGATGGAGAACACTGACATGTCAAAAGGACCTGTAACCCCTCTGAATAGACCCAAACACAGTGGCGGAATAGATGGAAACAGGAAATCCCTGGCATGCTGGCAGATGATTCGCCACAGCACTCTGGGTTTAGATGTGGAACAGGAAGAGCTTGACGATGACCAGGAAGTAAGATACGTCTGAGGGTTAAGACAGCAAAACAGATGATTATATTGTAATTATATAATATACAGTTGAAGTCGGAAGTTTCCATACACTTAGGTTGGAGTCATTAAAACTCGTTTTTCAACCACATTTATTTTTAACAAACTATAGTTTTGGCAAGTCGGTTAGGACATCTACTTTGTGCATGACACAAGTAATTTTTCCAAGAATTGTTTACAGACAGATTATTTCACTTATAATTCACTGTATCACAATTCCAGTGGGTCAGATGTTTACATACACTAAGTTGACTGTGCCTTTAAACAGCTTGGAAAATTCCAGAAAATGATGTCATGGCTTTAGAAGCTTCTGACAGGCTAATTGACATAATTTGAGTCAATTGGAGGTGTACCCGTGGATGTATTGCAAGGCCTACCTTCAAACTCAGTGCCTCTTTGCTTGACATCAAGGGAAAATCAAAAGAAATCAGCCAAGACCTCAGAAAAAAATATGTAGACCTCCACAAGTCTGGTTCATCCTTGGGAGCAATTTCCAAACGCCTGAAGGTACCACGTTCATCTGTACAAACAATAGTACGCAAGTATAAACACCATGGGACCACGCAGCCGTCATACTGCTCAGGAAGGAGACGCGTTCTGTCTCCTAGAGATGAACATACTTTGGTGTGAAAAGTGCAAATCAATCCCAGAACAACAGCAAAGGACCTTGTGAAGATGCTGGAGGAAACAGGTACAAAAGTATCTATATCCACAGTAAAACGAGTCCTATATCGACATAACCTGAAAAGCCGTTCAGCAAGGAAGAAGCCACTGCTCCAAAACCGCCATAAAAAAGCCAGACTACGGTTTGCAACTGCACACTTCACAAAATAGATGGCATCATGAGGAAGGAAAATTATGTGGATATATTGAAGCAACATCTCAAGACATCAGTCAGGAAGTTAAAGCTTGGTCGCAAATGGGTCTTCCAAGTGGCCTATGACCCCAAGCATACTTCCAAAGTTGTGGCAAAAATGCTTAAGGACAACAAAGTCAAGGTATTGGAGTGTCCATTACAAAGCCCTGACCTCAATCCTATAGAAAATGTTTGGGCAGAACTGAAAAAGCGTGTGTGAGCAAGGAGGCCTACAAACCTGACTCAGTTACACCAGCTCTGTCAGGAGGAATTAGCCAAAATTCACCCAACTTATTATGGGAAGCTTGTGGAAGGTTACCCGAAACGTTTGACCCAAGTTAAACAATTTAAAGGCAATGCTACCAAATACTAATTGAGTGTATGTAAACTTCTGACCCACTTGGAATGTGATGAAATAAATAAAAGCTGAAATAAATAATTCTCTCTACTATTATTCTGACATTTCACATTCTTAAAATAAAGTGGTGATCCTAACTGACCTAAGACAGGGAATTTTTACTAGGATTAGATGTCAGGAATTGTGAAAAACTGAGTTTAAATGTATTTGGCTAAGGTGTATGTAAACTTCCGACTTCAACTGTATGTGTGATACAATTATGTATGCAGTATTATGTGTGGAAAACAAATGATTGTATTGTAGTAGCTAGTGTATATGGGTAAGGCTGGGTTGAAATGTAGACTAGATTCATTTGGAATCTTCTTGGACCATGTATGTTGCTTTATCATTCCAAGTAAACCTCATGAATAGTTTTTATTAAAGATTTTACATTAAACTGTTTGTTTTTTACTGGGACAAATTATATTGAACTTTTTTTTCCTTCAGGATTGTAAATCAGAACATAAAACCTAATGATTGGTTAATGCACATAATAATGTAGATCATTATTACATTCAAATTCATTAAGTAAACATATAGAAACATCTCACCAAAACAAGCAAATAAGTGCATTATTCATCTTTTACATTAGTGCAAATTCTAACTGAAACTAGCAGGCGGACTTGATTGTTCTTCACAAGGCATAACTAACTGTAATGTGATTTTATTTACCATCATTGGTTATACCTGGATGTCTAATTAATTATAACATAGACTTGGGTCATACAGTGTATAATAATGGTTTAAAAGGCTATTGATAGAGATGTGTAATCGTGGTTTAAAAGGTTATTGATAGAGATGTGCAATCATGGTTTTAATTGTAAGGTACTGTATTAGTGGGTTAAAAGAGTTGCCAATTAATGACCTACTCAACAGTTTAGATATGCAGATGCAAACCACATTAATAGTAGGCTCGACCAAGGAAATGTGTCTGTAATTAAAATTCGGAACTGGGAAAACTGTACATTCACTGTCCTCTCTCACACACACGCTCAGGGTGTTTGTCAATATGCATACTACCGTGCTCTACACTCTCATGCTCCGAGTGCATTTTCCGACCACGTTCGCTTGAGTACGTTCTTGTGAGGACGAGAGTGTAGAGAATACTTAAAACAATACATTTGAGAAGCACTCGCATTCCCCCTACTTTATAACCTCACGCTTCATCTCCCCATTCACTGAACCTTCTTCCAGCCAGGATAATGGCAACAATAGACAAAACAAGATATACACAAAGCAAACATTTTACTTCATATTTATAAGATAGATATGTGAATTGTAATAATGTAGCTAACCAGATAGATTAACAGGCAAAAATTACCTAAAACTAATATTATGCAAGATACTCAATTCTTCGTGGGTAGCTAGCTAACAACTCTTTGTGGCTATCTAGCTAGCTAACGGTAATAGTAGCTAGCCAGTTAGCCCTATTGACTTATTATGGGCTTGCTATCTACGGTACTTCGGCAGGTAAACATGCCAAACTTAACACAGCATGTATTTATTAACGTATCCAGATAAAATATTGTAGCCAGGCAACATATGAGATGTGAATAGGCAACATTTCATTCCGAAGTCGGAGTGTATTTTCTCTCGCTTCAGCTCAAATAGTGTCCGCCATTTCAAGAAATGTTGCATAATTTTTTATGTGGTTGCATCATATTTCTTTGCATATTTTCAGTTGAAGCTTGCATCAATGCATGCTTCAAAATATGTACAAACGGAGTACGCATTCGAGAAGTGCCCTCCGTGCTCCGTTTCGCATACTTTGATTTGGACTCATACTCCCGTGCTCCAATTTGCGTGCTTGGAGAACAGTAGTATGCATTTTGAGAAACACCCTCAGTCTCTCTCTATTCCTCTTTTTCCTCTATTATTCCTCTCTTGCGTATTAAAAGTAGAAATAATGTTTATTGCTTTGATAGGACATTATCAGAGCTCCATTAATTTGGAATTAGTTGAGACATATGTAATAATAATGCAATAATCTTATTATAATAATATTTATGGTTTAGGCGGGGTATCTGTAAAGCACTTTGTGACAACTGCTTATGTAAAAAGGGCTTTATAAAATACACTTAATTGTTTGAATTTGATTCATAATATAATAACAGAGCTGTAGCCACCTGTAACTGGTCTGTCTCTGGCACAGGGCTGGTCAGGAGAAGCTTCAGCATAAAAAAGAGTATATAGCCTAAGGCAAACTTTTTTTAATAAAGAGTAAACCTACAGTAATACAGTAAGATAAAATATATATATACTGATGTATTCTGAGGTAAGTGGAACACAGCGTTGTACGAGATCTTCAGTTTCTTGGCAATTTCTCGCATAGAATAGCCTTCATTTCTCTGAACAAGAATAGACAGATGAGTTTCAGAAGAAAGTTATTTGTTTCTGGCCATTTTGATCCTGTAATCGAACACACCATTGCTGATGCTCCAGATACTCAACTAGTCTCAAGAAAGCCAGTTTTATTGCTTCTTTAATCAGCACAACAGTTTTCAGCTGTGCTAACATAATTGCAAAAGGGTTTTCTAATGATCAATTAGCCTTTTAAAATGATAAACTTGGATTAGCAAACACAACGTGCCATTGGAACACAGGACTGATGGTTGCTGATAATGGGCCTCTATACGCCTATGTAGATATTCCATTAAAAATCAGCCGTTTCCAGCTACAATAGCCATTTACAACATTAACAATGTCTACACTGTATTTCTGATCAATTTGATGTTATTTGAATGGACAAAAAATGTGTTTTTCTTTTAAAAAACAAAGACATTTCTAAGAGACCCCAAACTTTTAAACGGTAGTTAAAAATAAATGCACTGTTGGTTAAGGGCTGTAAGTAAGCATTTCACTGTAATGTCTGCACCTGATGTATTCGGCGCATGTGGCCAAATTAAATTTGATTTGATTTGATTTGATTTAGTGTACATATACATACAGTGAGGGGAAAAAGTATTTGATCCCCTGCTGATTTTGTACGTTTGCCCACTGACAAAGAAATTATCAGTCTATATTTTAATGGTAGGTTTATTTGAACAGTGAGAGACAGAATAACAACAAAAAAATCCAGAAAAACGCATGTCAAAAATGTTATAAATTGATTTGCATTTCAATGAGGGAAATAAGTATTTGACTCCTCTGCAAAACATGACTTAGTACTTGGTGGCAAAACCCTTGTTGGCATTCACAGAGGTCAGATGTTTCTTGTAGTTGGCCACCAGCTTTGCACACATCTCAGGAGGGATTTTGTCCCACTCCTCTTTGCAGATCTTCTCCAAGTCATTAAGGTTTCGAGGCTGACGTTTGGCAACTCGAACCTTCAGCTCCCTCCACAGATTTTCTATGGGATTAAGGTCTGGAGACTGGCTAGGCAACTCCAGGACCTTAATGTGCTTCTTCTTGAGCCACTCCTTTGTTGCCTTGACCGTGTGTTTTGGGTCATTGTCATGCTAGAATATCCATCCACGACCCATTTTCAATGCCCTGGCTGAGGGTTCTCACCCAAGATTTGACGGTACATGGCGCCGTCAATCGTCCCTTTGATGCGGTGAAGTTGTCCTGTCCCCTTAGCAGAAAAACACCCACAAAGCATAATGTTTCCACCTCCATGTTTGATGGTGGAGGGGGTGTTCTTGGGGTCATAGGCAGCATTCCTCCTCCTCCAAACACGGCGAGTTGAGTTGATGCCAAAGAGCTCGATTTTGGTCTCATCTGACCACAACACTTTCACCCAGATCTCCTCTGAATCATTCAGATGTTCATTGGCAAACTTCAGACGGGCCTGTATATGTGCTTTCTTGAGCAGGGGGACCTTGCGGGCGCTGCAGGATTTCAGTCCTTACGGCGAGTGTGTTACCAATTGTTTTCTTGATGTCTATGGTCCCAGATGCCTTGAGATCATTGACAAGATCCTCCCGTGTAGTTCTAGGCTGATTCCTCAGCGTTCTCATGATCATTGCAACTCCACGAGGTGAGATCTTGCATGGAGCCCCAGGCCGAGGGAGATTATTTTGTGTTTCTTCCATTTGCGAATAATCGCACCAACTGTTGTCACCTTCTCACCAAGTTGCTTGGCGATGGTCTTGTAGCCCAATCCAGCCTTGTGTAGGTCTACAATCTTGTCCCTGACATCCTTGGAGAGCTCTTTGGTCTTGACCATGGTGGAGAGTTTGGAATCTGATTGATTGATTGCTGCTGTGGACTTGTGTCTTTTATACAGGTAACAAGCTAAGATTAGGAGCACTCCCTTTAAGAGTGTGCTCCTAATCTCAGCTCGTTACCTGTATAAAAGACACCTGGGAGCCAGAAATCATTCTGATTGAGAGGGGGTAAAATACTTATTTCCCTCATTAAAATGCAAATCAATTTATAACATTTTTGACATGCGTTTTTCTGGATTATTTTGTTGTTATTCTGTCTCTCACTGTTAAATTAAACCTACCGTTAAAATTATAGACTGATCATTTCTTTGTCAGTGGGCAAATGTACAAAATCAGCAGGGGATCAAATATTTTTTTCCCTCACTGTACATATATATATACATATCCTTTAAAAATATATATTTCCCTTTATTACTTTAAAACCCCACCACCCCTTCCCTAATTGGAGTAAACGAGTGAACAACAATGCTTAGGCCTCTACTTCCAGCTTATACATACTATATACATTTTATGGACACAGTCAATTTTACAATAATTATATTTTGTTTGTTTTTACTCCTGAACTTCCTCTACCCTCAACCTCTCCGATCATTTTCATGATGTCCATCCGGTTTGCTTCTATGTGCCATATCTTTCTAACTGTTACATTAGTTATCTTGTTATTATTAGTTGTTGTTAGTTGTTATTAGTCCCATCCTTCAGCTCCATTCAACACCTCCCATCTATCGCTTAACACCATCCACATTGGATTTCTATTTGAAATATATTTTTCAACTGTACTGTGATGTTTCACAAAAGTTCTGAACCCTTCTATTCTCATTGTTTCTACAGATTGTAAATTAAAAATAAACATTTTTGCTAAAAGTATTATTATATTATTGATTGATTGACTATAACTTTTCAGATCACCCAGTAGCGCTATCTGCAGGGTTAGCTCCAGGTAAATATTGCAATCCTTTAGCCATTCCTGGACCTGTGACCAAAAACAAGCTACAAATGGACAGTGCCAAAACAAATGATCTAATGATTCTGTATCTTCACAGAAAAATCTGCAGAGCTGGGAAGATTGTATCCCCCATATAAATAACATTATATTGGTAGCAAGAATTTTGTATAATAATTTAAATAGAAAAATTCTAAGTTTTGAATCCGGCCTTGTTTTGCATATCAGTTCATAAACACTATGCCATGGAATTGGTACGTCAAAAATCTCTTCCCAACTATTTTGCAAATTATATATGACGGCTGTCAATCCTTTGGTCCTTAAATGAAACTGGAATACTTTTTTATTTATCACAATTTTCTTTAACCAATTATGTTTTTTAATTCAGGGCTGACAGACAAGTTCCTTACTTTTTCCCCCTTCCAGTTTCCTCTTCCATTTTTGCAGTAATGCTGCAATTATTTGGTTGTAATTTTGGGTAGAGCAGACATTTCCATATGTTTGTGTTAGCTGCATGTGCGACATAACTCCACCAGTCCTACCTATGATATCATTTATGAAGATTATACCTTCTTTTTTTAAAATTCAAAAAATAATGTAATTTTTATCAATTAGTAGATTTGAGTTTAACCACAATATTTGTTGCATTATTTGTTCTGTCGTTTCTGGGGGATTAAATTGAAATTGCAACAAACTTTCTATGGCTTGTTTTAGAAATAGTGATATTTGGGAGATTATTTCCTTTTCAAATAACTGAAAGTGAGAGGTTGTAATCTGAATAAAGGGAAAAAGGCCATTCTTGAACATGGGGTGAGACAATCTTACTAATTTGCTAGAGAACCAGTTCGGATTTAAGTATAACTTTTGTATGACTGAAGATTTTAGTGATAGGTCTAATGCTTTAATATTTAATAATTTCTGTCCTCTGAATTCATATTCATTATATAAATAGGCCCGTTTAATTTTGTCTGGCTTGCCGTTCCAAATAAAATTGAATATTTTTTTCTCATATAATTTAAACAACTGTTCACTAGACGTAGGCCATAAGCAAATAGGTAAACTGGGACAATACTAAAGAGTTAATCAGGGTGATTTTCCACAAATAGACAGGTATTTACCTTTCCATCGTAGCAAGATCTTATCTATTTTTTGCTAACTTTCTATAAAAATGTATTGGAGTGAGATCATTTATTTCATTTGGGATATGTATTCTGAGTATATCCACATCACCATCAGACCATTTTATTGGTAAACTACATGGTAATGTAAAAATTGTATTTTTTAGTGATCCAATACGTAATATAGTATATTTATCATAATTTGGTTGTAATCCAGAGAGGTTAGAAAATGTATCTAGATCCTCTATGAGGCTGTGGAGGGATTCAAATTGTGGATTTAAAAGAAAACATGAATCATCAGCATACAATGACACCTTTGTTTTTAAGCCCTGGATTTCTAATCGCTTGATATTATTGCTGGATCTGATTTTAATAGCTAACATTTCGATGGCCATAATAAATAGATATGCCGATAGTGGAAAACCTTGTTTTACTCCTTGTCACGCCCTGGCTCTGGGGACTCTTAAATGTTGAGCCAGGGTGTGGATTTTCATTGTTTAGTTTTCTATGTTTTTGTTCTAGATCGTGTTGATCTATGTTGGCCAGGGTGGTTCCCAATCAGAGACAGCTGTAGCTCGTTGTCTCTGATTGGGGACCATACTTAGGCAGCCTGTTGGCACCAGTTAGTTTGTGGGATCTTGATCCGTAAAGGTTTGGTGTGTGTAACCTCAGGACCTCACGTATCGTTGGTTTGTTGTTTTGGTTTTGTTCGTGTGTTAAGTACTAATTAAAGATGTACGCTTATCACGCTGCGCCTTGGTCCGTCTCATCTAATAACGATTGTGACAGAAGATCCCACCTAAAGAGGACCAAGCAGTGTGTCCAGGAACAGACAGCCTGGACTTGGGAGGAGATCCTGGACGGGAAGGGATCCTGGACTTGGGAAGAGATTCAGGCCGGAATGGATCGCCGTCCTTGGGAGGAGACTGTGGAGGCGCGCTACAGAGAGGAGCAGCGGCATCGCAGAGGGTACCGGCCGAGGAGGAAGCCCGAGAGACAGCCATAAGAAAATGTTTGGGGGGGGGCTAAAAGGGTGGTTGGCGGAGCCTAGAGTTAGAGCGGAGCCAGCTCCCCGTACTCAGGCTAGGAAGCGTGAGACTGGGCAGGCTCCGTGTTATGCGGAGCCACGTACTGTGCCGCGATTGTTCCGGCACAGTCCTTTACGTCCGGTGCTAGCACCACGCACGTGTCGTGCTAAGATGGGCATGCAGCCAGGATGGGGTGTGCCGGCTCAACGCTCGTGGCCTCCAGTACGCCTCCTCGGTCCCGTATATCCTGCGCCAGTGCCACGTGCTGTAGCGCCAGTACGAGGCACAGCCCTGTACGTCCTGTGCTGATGCCTCACACATATTGTGTGGAAATAGGCATTCAGCCAGGACGGGTTGTGTCAGCTCTCCGCTCCAGACCTCCAGTCCGCCTCCACAGTCCGGCCCGGCCCGTTCCGGCTCCCCGCACCAAGCCAGTGGTGCGTGTTCCCAGTCCAGCCCCGCCTGTTCCTGTCCCTCGCACCAAGCCAGTGGTACGCGTCGCCAGCCCGGTCCGGCCTGTTCCTGTCCCTCGCACCAAGCCAGTGGTGCGCGTCGCCAGCCAGGTCCGGCCTGTTCCTGCTCCCCGCACCAAGCCTGTGGTGCGCGTCGTCAGCCCGGTCCGGCCCGTTCCTGCTCCCCCACCAAGCCTGTGGTGCGCGTCGTCAGCCCGGTCCGGCCCGTTCCTGCTCCCCGCGCCAAGCCAGTGGTGCGTGTGTCCAGTCCGGCACGGCCCGTGCCTGTTCCACCGGTGCCTGGTCCGGCACCGGTCAGCTGCTCCACTCCGGAGTCAGAGCAATCCGCTCCACCGGGGTCCGGTCCAACTCCAGTCAGCGGATCCACTCCGGAGCCAGAGCAATCCGCTCCACCGGTGTCCAGTCCAGCTCCGGCCAGCGGCTCCAGTCCGGAGGCGGTAAGGTTTGGTCCACCGTCGTCGGGTCCAGCTCCAGTCAGCGGGACCAGACCAGGGGCGCAACGGGGAGGTGGAGAAAAGGTGGTGGTCACGCCCGGAGCCGGATCCGTCTCCGAGGCGGAATGCCCACCCGGCCCCTACCCTCTTGTGTTTGTGTGGCGCGGTCGCAGTCCGCGCCTTTGGGGGGGGGGGGGGGGGGTACTGTCACGCCCTGGCTCTGGGGACTCTTAAATGTTGAGCCAGGGTGTGGATTTTCATTGTTTAGTTTTCTATGTTTTTGTTCTAGATCGTGTTGATCTATGTTGGCCAGGGTGGTTCCCAATCAGAGACAGCTGTAGCTCGTTGTCTCTGATTGGGGACCATACTTAGGCAGCCTGTTGGCACCAGTTAGTTTGTGGGATCTTGATCCGTAAAGGTTTGGTGTGTGTAACCTCAGGACTTCACGTATCGTTGGTTTGTTGTTTTGGTTTTGTTCGTGTGTTAAGTACTAATTAAAGATGTACGCTTATCACGCTGCGCCTTGGTCCGTCTCATCTAATAACGATCGTGACACTCCTCTTGACAGTTTAAAACTTTCAGAAAATTGCCATTATTTACTATTTTACACCTAGGGTTACTATACATGATTTTAACCAATTTTATAAGAGATTCTCCAAAATTGAAACGCTCCAGGCATTTATATATAAACTCCAGTCGTACTTTATCAAATGCCTTTTCAAAGTCTGCTATGAATAGCAGGCCTGGGTTCCCAGATGTTTCATAGTGTTCTATTGTTTTTATAAGAGTCATTTTGTCATTCAAACTCGCCCTTACCGAGTGTCAGAAATTAGTTATTTGTGGTGGGACATTTATGGGAAATAAGACTGACAAATTAATTGTATGGCACATCCACATTTAAAATCTTAGAACCTCAACAAAAGACATAAATACATTTCTTACATTCACAACTTTTAAAAATAGAGGATGAGATGGGATAGTTTGTGATGTGACAATACACACACACACGCACACTGCAAAGCAACCTTGTTATTGTAAGTCGCTCTGGATAAGAGCGTCTGCTAAATGACGTAAATGTAATGTAAATGTTATTGTGCCTAAATAAAGATTATCACAAATGATTGACCTACAATTGAAGTCGGAAGTTTACATACGTTTAGGTTGGAGTCATTAAAACTTTTTTTTCAACCACTCCACAAGTTTCTTGTAAACAAACTATAGTTTTGGAAAGTCGGTTAAGACATCTACTTTGTGCATGATACAAGTACTTTTTCCAACAATTGTTTACAGACAGATTATTTCACTTATAATCTGAAGTTTACATACACTAAATTGACTGTGCCTTTAAACAGCTTGGAAAATTCCAGAAAATGATGTCATGGCTTTAGAAGCTTCTGATAGACTAATTGACATCATTTGAGTCAATTGGAGGTGTACCTGTGGATGTACTGCAAGGCCTACCTTCAAACTCAGTGCCTCTTTGCTTGACATCATGGGAAAATCAAAAGAAATCAGCCAAGACCTCAGAAAGAAATGTGTAGACCTCCACAAGTCTGGTTCATCCTTGGGAGCAATTTCCAAACGCCTGAAGGTACCACGTTCATCTGTACAAACAATAGTACACAAGTATAAACACCATGGGACCACGCAGCCGTCATACCGCTCAGGAAGGAGACGCGTTCTGTCTCCCAGAACAACAGCAAAGGACCTTATGAAGATGCTGGAGGAAACAGGTACAAAATTATCTATATCCACAGTAAAACGAGTCCTATATCGACATAACGTGAAAGGCCGCTCAGCAAGGAAGAAGCCACTGCTCCAAAACCGCCATAAAAATGCCAGACTACGGTTTGCAACTGCACATGAGGACAAAGATCGTACTTTTTGGAGAAATGTCCTCTGGTCTGATTAAACAAAAATATAACTTTTGGCCCTAATGACCATCGTTATGTTTGAAGGAAAAGGGGGGAACTTGTAAGCCAGAGAACACCATCCCAAACATGAAGCACGGGGGTGGCCGCATCATGCTGTGGGGGTGCTTTGCTGCAGGAGGGACTGGTGCACTTCACAAAATAGATGGCATCATGAGGAAGGAAAATTATGTGGATATATTGAAGCAACATCTCAAGACATCAGTCAGGAAGTTAAAGCTTGGTCGCAAATGGATCTTCCAAATGGACAATGACCCCAAGCATACTTCCAAAGTTGTGGCAAAATGGCTTAAGGACAACAAAGTCAAGGTATTGGAGTGGCCATCACAAAACCCTGACTTCAATCCTATAGAAAATTTGTGGGCACAACGGAAAAAGCGTGTGTGAGCAAGGAGGCCTACAAACCTGACTCAGTTACACCAGCTCTGTCAGGAGGAATGGGCCAACATTCACCCAACTTATTGTGGGAAGCTTGTGGAAGGCTACCCGAAACGTTTGACCCAAGTTAAACAATTTAAAGGCAATGCTACCAAATACTAATTGAGTGTATGTAAACTTCTGACCCACTGGAAATGTGATGAAAGAAATAAAAGCTGAAATAAATCATTCTCTCTACTATTTTCTGACATTTCACAGGGAAGTTTTACTAGGATTAAATGTCAGGAATTGTGAAAAACTGAGTTTAAATGTATATGGCTAAGGGGTATGTAAACTTCCAACTTCAACTGTATACACCTGAATACACAAACCAAACCATGGCAATTGGAAAGTGTTTAGGGTGTCTGGGTTGTTATGTAATGTATTGATAAATGGTCATCAAATATGTGGAAATTAAAATACTGTATGACATTCAGTTTAGAATATGTGCTTTACTGCATAAGAGGATTGGTTCGTAAGAAACCAAATGTACTGTCAAGTATTTTTGTTAAAAGGAAGAACATACTGTCATAAACGGGTTAGCTGACAATGTCACGAAAACGATGAGCACGATTCAAGGTGACTGGGAATATGGCAGAATACAAACAGTGTAGTTCTTCCCTCCGCATGGCAAAATGTCAGTATAGGGACAAAGTGGAGTCGCAATTCAACGTCTAAGACACGAGACGTATGTGGCAGAGTCTACAGACAATCACGGAATACAAAAAGAAAACCAGCCACGTCGCAGACCTCGACGTCTTGCTTCCGGACAAGCTAAACACCTTCTTCGCCCGCTTTGAGGATAATACAGTGCCACCGACGCGGCCCACTACCAAGGATTGTGGGCTCTCCTTCTCCGTGACCGACGTGAGTAAGACATTTAAGCGTGTTAACCCTCGCAAGGCTGCCGGCCCAGATGGCGTCCCTAGCCGCGTCCTCAGAGCATGCGCAGACCAGCTGACTGGTGTGTTTATGGACATATTCAATCTCTCCCTATCCCAGTCTTCTGTCCCCACATGCTCCAAGATGGCCACCATTGTCCCTGTACCCAAGAAAGCAAAGGTAACTGAACTAAATGACTATCTGTCATCATGAAGTGCTTTGAGAGACTAGTCAAGGATCATATCACCTCTACCTTACCTGCCACCCTAGACCCCCAAGCTTGAGGCCCTGGATCTGAACCCCGCCCTGTGCAACTGGGTCCTGGACTTCCTGACGGGCCGCCCCCAGGTGGTGAAGGTAGGAAACAACACCTCCACTTTGCTGATCCTCAACTCTGGGGCCCCACAAGGGTGCATGCTCAGCCCCCTCCTGTACTCCCTGTTCACCCATGACTGTGTGGCCAAGCACGCCTCCAACTCAATCATCAAGTTTTCAGATGACACAACAGTAGTAGGCTTGATTACCAACAATGACGAGACAGGGAGGAGGTGAGGACTCTGGGAGTGTGATGTCAGGAAAATAACCTCTCACTCAACATCAACAAAACAAAGGAGATGATCGTGGACTTCAGGAAACAGCAGAGGGTGCACCCCCCTATCCACATCGACGGAACCACAGTGGAGAAGGTGGAAGCTTCAAGTTTGAGGTTGTGGACAGGTGTCTTTTATACTGATAACAAGTTCAAACAGGTGCCATTAATACAGGTAACGAGTGGAGGACAGAGGAGCCTCTTAAAGAAGAAGTTACAGGTCTGTGAGAGCCAGAAATCTTGCTTGTTTGTAGGTGACCAAATACTTATTTTCCACCATAATTTGCAAATAAATTCATAAAAAATCCTACAATGTGATTTTCTGGATTTCTGGATAGTTGACGTGTACCTATGATGAAAATTACAGGCCTCTCTCATCGTTTTAAGTGGGAGAACTTGCACAATTGGTGGCTGACTAAATACTTTTTTCCCCCACTGTATTCTTAAATTCCATTCCTTACTTAGATTTGTGTGTATTGGGTATATGTTGTGAAATCGTTAGATATTACTTGTTAGATATTACTGCACTGTCGGAGCTAGAAGCACAAGATTTTCACTACACCCGCAATAACATCTGCTAAAATTATATTTGATTTGATTTGATTAATGACATCTGCTGGTCAGCAATAAAAAGCAGCGGGTGATTATCAGATCTACTTTTTATTTTCTCCACTGTTTTCAGCAAAACTCCTAAACTAATACAGTGGCCTGAAACTCCTTTGCGCAGTGGTAAGTCGTTGCCGTTAGTAGCCTATAATCAGTTGGAATACCAGGTCCGCATCTTACATCATGCTTCCCTGTTTTCAAAAATGGAATTTAAGGCATTATTTAGGATGCTTAAGACAGAAGCTTAAACTATATTAAACAAAACAAATTATTTGAACAACAGTGCAGAAAGTGTGATTTCACATAAATAAAACTATTTTCTAAATAGTGTGCCTTCAACAGGATTCAACCTCATACCTTCACATCCCTGAATGTTCCATAGTTCCCTACTGTACTTGCTAAGCTACCGATCAGGTGAACATTTTGGTACAAAATTGTAACTATATTTGTAAGTACAGGGTCCAGAAGAGGTCGGTGTTTGAAAGCAGCTTGGAATCGAGGAAAGCACCGGAAGCACTGAGAAATCAGTGGGATCTCACATTTTGCAACACACGGTTTGAAAAAGCATGTGACCAAACGAAGCTTCGAAGTACTTCTGATAAAGTGATACAAGCATCGGCACACCGCTTCGAAGGTAGCTGTTTAGCCATTTTGATGCATGCCTCAGAGCTCCGGTTTTAAACATAACATCATTACTTTTCAGTACCACCCATGACTGTGTTTGCTAGTGAAAGAGACGTGGTTATGCATTAATTCATTTTCAGTTCTGTGTCCTAGTGAGATTCTAAGTGAATATGTTGTCATTATTTAAGACAATACATTACATATTTCATAAGGCCTTCTTTTGAGGGCCTAGTTTTACCCTAATACAGTGGCCTGCAACTCACATTATGCTGGCTTGTAAAGTGATGTGTAATTCCTATTGAAATCTAGCCAGAGTGGGGATATCCAACAATTTGAATATTTTAGTCACCCGCAACCTGCGTTCAGAATGACTGACAGTGCTAGGGTTGGGAAGACTAACATATGAGACTACCTTAAACATCTAAACTGGAACAACAATTTCAGTAACTGGTGAAATAAGTCCAAGTAATACATTGGAATAGTTTAGAAAAATGTATATTATTTATATTTGATTAATTAATCAATGCAAATACACAAAAATATTGAAACAATTATTTATTTTTTAAATCAACCTTCAATAGAGCATGCTGGGACATATGATAATGATGGGCGTGGTTATGGTTAAACTCTGGTTATTAACACCAACACTGGGGTCAATTTACACCACTGAGTGTTAATTTAACTCTCTACAGTGTTAAATTAACTTTTGGATCAACACTAGAAATGTTACACTGAAAAATCACTGGCCAATTTGCTGTGTGCTATGAAAGGGACACATCTGCAGATTTCCATACATTTCAAAGACCTTTTAGAATTCTGAAGAACTGTAGATGCCATGTCAAAACCCCACACTTAACTCAAAGGTTATTCATCGGGCAAGAGTTCTCCAAGGAACCTTAAGAGCTGAGGAAGAACCATTTAGTTCTCTGTAGCTCAGCTGGTAGAGCACGGCGCTTGTAACGCCAAGGTAGTGGGTTCGATCCCCGGGACCACCCATACACAAAAATGTATGCACGCATGACTGTAAGTCGCTTTGGATAAAAGCGTCTGCTAAATGGCATATTATTATTTACGTACTCCTGAGTGGTGCAGTGGTCTAAGGCACTGCATCGCAGTGCTAACTGTGCCACTAGAGATCCTGGTTCGAATCCAGGCTCTGTCGCAGCCGGCCGCGACCGGGAGACTCATGGGCGACGCACAATTGGCCCAGCGTCGTCCAGGGTAGGGGAGGGAATGGCCGGCAGGGATGTAGCTCAGTTGATAGAGCATGGCGTTTGCAACGCCAGGGTTGTGGGTTCGATTCCCACGGGGGGCCAGTATAAAAAAATATGTATTCACTAACTGTAAGTCGCTCTGGATAAGAGCGTCTGCTAAATGACTAAAATGTAAAAAATGTAATTATTATTTAAGAACCTATATTTTTTAAATTGTAGATTAAACTAGAGCACAACCAGTTAAACTAGTTTCTATAGACCTGACAGGTAAGGTGTCTATAGGATCCTACAGGTGAAACAGCAAATATATGTCCAGTTAGACAAGCTCACCTCAATATGTGCAACACTAGCATTGAGACAATTGAAAGGTAGACGACTTTCGAACCGGTTATCTGAACGGTTCACTGAGAACAAAGACCAAAAAGTGTTGACTGTCATGATGTTGAAATTTTTTACATGGGGGTGATGCAGGGGCTGAAAATGAGCCATGGAGGAGACCTATGAAGCGTGGACCAGTCTCAGGACATCAACCAGGTAAACTGAGTGTGGCGGTCAGTAGCAAGGCCAGAGCAGACTTTAGCGTTTGAGACGTTTTGGCAAAATGTCAAACAGCCTTGGTATACTGCAGTAAATTATTCCAATAAAATGATGGATCTTTCCTAAAGATAAAGCTTAAGTTATGATTACTACTCCTTTCCACCATTTGGCCCCTCCCTCTCTCCTCCCTCCTCTCTCTGACATCTATCCTCCTCTTGACCTCCTCCCCTCCTCTTGACCTCTTCTCCATATATAAAGATTCCCACCTGTGAATCCCCCTTCTCTTTCTCAAATCAGCTTGATGTTGTATGTTGACGTAGTGCCTGACTGTCAATTAGGAGTAAAGGACTAACTGTTTTCTTCCATAAAAGGTAAGTGGGTCATTCCACCAATTCGGTGCCTTCTGAGAAGTGTAACTTTATTTTTTTTAAAGTGATTTTACTAAATCTTTATATTCTGTCATCAAAATGTTTTTCCCATCTCAAATAAAATAGAAAATACTATCTAAGTGCCAAATAAAGTAACAGGGTTGACAAATTCATCTCAAATCAGCCTTGTGACAGGCAAAATGGAAGCTTGTTGTGCGCAATAGAATGCAAGCTTCACAATAAAAGTGTAATTGTTAAAACATTTCTAGCCTGTCTACCTATGGGTAATAGTGTTGGCGTGTTGAGCTTGACCCGCTTAGTTTTCCACCGCAAAACACCAGAAAATTGCCAAAAAGAGTAGAACCAGCTCACCTGCTTTTACAGGATGATTTGACAATTAGATGTAAAATGTTTCTTTTGAAAAACAATTTTTTTTAAGGAATAGTTTTACCATATTGAATTGAGAGTTCAGTTCACGCAACAGGGTAGACCTTAAAATGAGGTACTAGGGCTTTACAATCATTTACATTTTAATCATTTAGCAGACACTCTTATCCAGAGCAACTTATAGTTAGTGAGTGCATACATTTTTCATACTGGCCCCCCGTGGGAATCGAACCCACAACCCTGACATTACAAGCACCATGCTCTACCAACTGAGCCACAGGAGGCAATCATGGTGAAAACTTTGAGAAATGTTGGGGTTAAGTGGGTAACAATCTTCCTAGAAGTCACATAGGGTGCACGGAGGGAGATGTCAAAATACAGCATTTTGGCACTTTAGCAAGTCTTTATTCAAATAAAACATGTGGTATATATTAAAGTGATAAGAGAAGGAAAGAATGGCCTTTCTAGGACTGTGTCCCAAATGGCACCTTATTCCCTTTTCTAGAGTACCACTTTGACCAGGGGCCATAGGGCTCTTGTCAGGAGTCTTGTACTATACAGGCTATGGGGTGACATTTGGGACACAATCTTGGATATGTGAGCGGTTGTTTTCTCGAAGTGCATCAGTTTCGTGTTTTGCTCAGTTGGTAGTACATGGCGCTTGCAACGTCAGGGTTGTTGTGGGTTTGATTCCCATGGGGGGAATTCAGTACGAAAATGTACGCACTGACTACTTTAATTCGCTCCGGATAAGAGCGTCTGCTAAAATGAATAAATATGTCAAGGGCACTTCATTTAATATAACAGGCTCTTAAAATTCAAATGGTGCACAATTTCTACTTGAAATATTGAAGGGACGCAAAAGGAACGACAAGTGTTCACCTTTTACATTTTACAGAACTGTTTAGAATAGAATAGAATAGAGAAAAACTATGCTATTGCCTGTATTAATGGGGAAATGGAGACCTCTGGTTTCTGGTTCAGCTCTGGTCTGTGGGATGGTGCTGACCTGAACGATCTGTCAGTTCGTTTGCTGACAGCTCACACATTCTAGATTTGATTTTAGTCCCTAGTACATAAGGAGAAGGATGTATTTCTTTATGAGTTAAGTCTGATGGTAGAACATCTTTCTGTTTCTGACACTCCATTTCTCTCACACACAAGCACCTCTCTCTCCTCCCAGCCGTTTGAAATAGACTCACCATATGAGAGGATGGCCCCGCCCTTGGCAAGATCTGCTCCAGGTGAGCTCAGCCATTGGTGGAGCCAGCTTAGGTTCCGCCTCCAGAACAGGAAAGGGTGGAAAGAGATGCTGGATGAAACTTTTTTGCTGCAGAACAAAAGGTGAGTTTCCTATTGGTAAAAAAGAACAGCTACTGTCAAGTATTGGTTGATATTATGCTGCATTCATAACAAGTAAATTATGTTTTGTTGTTGCATTTAACTGCAGAAAATGCTGTTATCGAGGTCATTTGTTAAGTATAACATTGGGCAAAAACGGGTTGAATCAACGTTGTTTCCACGTCATTTCAACCAAAAAAATCTATGTGAAAACGTATTGGATTTGGAAAAAGTCATCAACATCAGGGCATTTCGTATTTTTTTCTCCTAACTTTTAACCTAAACCCAATGACATAGAGAAATGTTTTGTTGATTTCACGTTGAATTCACAATAGTTGACAACTCAACCAAATGTAAATCAAAATAAGATGTTGAACTGATCTCTGTGCCCAGTGGGATGTGACATCAGAGCTCAGCATGTGGGAGAAGTCTAAGCTCAGAGATGATAGACCGTTTCCCACTAGTAATTACCAGCTGGAGGGGCGTTCAAGTGGATTTGCTGATATTTACGAGATGTTCTGAACGCAGCATTAGATTTCTAACTTGCAAACACACTCTCTCTCCCATAGAACAAACAACGTCCCTCTCTTCTTTGCCGCCAAAGAGAACAGTGCAGGTTGCATTAAGAAACTTCTGGACTGTGCGTCCACTAATATCTTTGAGAGAGGTGCTCTGGGGGAGACCGCGCTGCATGTGGCAGTTATGAATGATAACATGGAGGCAGCTTTAGCTCTGATGGACGGAGCACCTGAACTCATCAATGAGCCCATGACCTCTGACCTCTTCCTTGGTACACACTCTCACACACAATGAACAAACACACACTATAATATCATAAAACTCACATAGACATTCAATCACGCAATCATACATTCTCTCTCTCTTACTCGCTCTCAATCAGGCATGACACCTCTCCACGTTGCCGTGGTGAATCAGAACATTAACCTGGTCCGCAGTCTGATTGGTCGAGGGGCGGATGTGGCCACGCCCAGAGTCACAGGCCTGTACTTCAGGAAGAGAAGAGGCGGGCTGCTCTACTATGGTAAAATGACTGTATGTGGTCTGTAAGGAGAAAATAAATGCATTTTGGGAAATGTGGTTGTTTGATGCTGTTTGCTTTACTTTAGGTGAGCACATCCTGGCATTTGCGGCCTGTGTGGGGAATCAGGACATCATCTCCATGGTGATCAACGCAGGAGCCAGCACCAGAGCCCAGGACTCCATTGGTATGAAACACTTCTCTTTCTTCTCCTCGTCCTCCCCCTCTTCTCTCTTCTCCTTTTTTCAGCAGTTGAATATCTCCCTCTCTCCCCCCTAGGTAACACAGTGCTCCACATCCTGGTCCTGCAGCCCAATAAGACTATAGCATGCATGGCAATGGATCTAGTGTTGGCACGCGACGTTGAGCTGGACCAGGCTGTGCCACTGGACATGGTGCCCAACTACCGTGGCTTAACGCCCTTCAAACTGGCTGCCAAGGAGGGCAACCTTGTGGTGAGGAAGGATAGGGGGATATAAAGAGAGGGACAGTGGGGAACATGGGAACAGTAAAAATATATATAAATACTGTCTCTCCCAGGCATTCCAGCACCTGGTCAATCGGAGGCGAGTCGTCCAATGGAACCTTGGACCGCTGTCCTCTAACCTCTATGACCTCACAGAGATCGACTCCTGGGCCAACAACCTCTCTGTGCTGGAGCTCATCGTGGGCAGCCAGAGGAGAGAGGTACAGTACAGTACAGTACACAAACATGATACAGTGTAATATACACTATAGGGAAACTGATGATGATGATGATCTCCTCCCTCAGGCAAGGAGGATACTGGAAGTGACTCCTGTTAGGCAGTTGGTCAGTCTCAAGTGGAACCTCTATGGAAAACACTACTTTAGGTAACAACACATACAGTGATCATGTTCTGATGTGTTTGAGATTCTGCCATTTGTTTATTTCTAATGTTGTTTTAACGTTGTTATTGTGTTGTGTACAGGTTGTTGCTGCTGCTGTACGTCCTGTACATTGGGATCTTCACTCTGTGTTGTGTGTGTCGCCCTCTAAAGGACGCTCCAGAGAATTACACTGTATCTGACAGGGACAAAACCATCCGAGTGCAGAAAACTCTGAAGGTGGGGGAGACATGAAGGCCCCTTCATATGACAGCCTGTGTGCAAATCCACAATCAAAGGTGTTCATATTAACCCTTTGTGATCCACGTGTCTTGTTCTCTGTCCCTGTAGGAGAGTTATGTGACCTATGGGGACAACTTGCGTCTGGGAGGAGAGATGATCAGTGTCCTGGGTGCCCTGGTTATTCTGCTACTGGAGGTAAAATATACATTATCCAATAGTTTTACATTTCACTTATATTTACACTGTAGATTAGATCAGATTATTGGCTGTCAATATAATCTGTGTTATTCCCAATCCCTAAGATCCCAGATATGCTGAGAGTGGGGGCCAAGCATTACTTTGGACAGACGGCCCTGGGGGGACCCTTCCATGTCATTCTGTACGTCAACCTTGGTACCTATGTATCCTTTATTACCTGCCTAGTGATGTTATTATTATGTCATGTCTATGTAGCATTTATACCCTGTGTAATAACCTGTGTGTTTCCTCCCCAGTATTGCCTATGCGATGCTGGTGGTGCTGCTGTGTGTGTTCAGGGTCAGTGGGGTGCAGGGGGAGGCAGTTGTCATGGCTGTGTGTCTGGTACTGGGCTGGAGTAACGTCATGTTCTTCGCCCGAGGCTTTCAGATGCTGGGGCCTTATGTCATCATGATACAGAAGGTATGTAAGGGCAGCAGACACACACATATGCACGCTCGCACACACACACACACACACACACAAGCATTTGCAGGACGTTACTGTAGAATGTGTGGTTTTGCTGTTTTGATTCCAATATTAAACTGTTGTGGCGTTTTGTCTCATTTCCTCCTAGATTATATTTGGAGACCTCACCAAGTTCATGTGGCTGAGCTTCATCATGCTCATAGGGTTTTCCACCTGTAAGTACATTCTGTTTAAGAGAAACTCAAAAACCATATTAATAGTACAAATATATTAAACCAAATAGAATTCCTATTTTTATTTGCCAGTTATTCTCTCTCACTCTCTCTTTCTCTCGCTCTCTCTCAGCCCTGTGGATGGTGTACATGACTCAGGACCCAGACTCTCTGCCTGCGTACCACTCCTTCCCCATCACTCTGTTCTCTCTGTTTGAGCTGAGTGTGGGTCTGATAGACCTTCCAGTGGACAACACCATCATAACGCCACCTATTGTCCATGTGCTGCACTGCACCTTCTCTGTGGTCGCCCACTTACTGCTGCTCAACCTGCTCACAGCCATGATGAGTGATACACAATGGAGAGTAGCCCAGGAGAGGGACGAGCTCTGGAGGACACAGGTGTGCCAGACACACACATTTTGACACACACACATGCACACACACACACTCAGGAACACACACACACTCAGGAACACACACACACAGTCTCTCCTACATACGCCATACAAATTGCTTAAAACCATGATTAGAGTGTATACAGCATCCCAATCAGTGCCATGTTACTGATCCTTATGTCCTCTGTCCCTGCTCACTGTGTGTAGGTGGTGGCCACTACCCTGATGTTGGAGAGGAGGTTGCCCCGCTGCCTGTGGCCACGGCTGGGGGTATGTGGCCTGCTCTACGGCCTGGGGGAGCGATGGTACCTCCGGTAAGACAACAACACTCCTATTACTGTACTCTCTGTTTTAGGTGTGGTGGTGTTAACAGTGTTTCCCCATCCCCATCATATACAGGCTTTATATTATAATGACTCTCATACTCTGTCTCCGTTGCAGGGTTGAGGATCGCAAAGACCCACTGGTGCAAAAGATGCGTCGCTACATCCAAGCCTTCTCTAAGGATGAGGATCAGAGCAAGGAGCGGAAGGAGGAGGAGAAAGGACCTGGAAACAGGAAGTCCCTGGAATTCTGGCAGATGATTCGCCACAGCGCTCTGGGTTTAGACATGGAACAGGAAGAGCCTGAGGATGACCTGGAAGTAAGATAGGGCTGAGGTTTAAGACAGCAAAACAGATCATTATATTGTTATTATATAATATATGTGTGATGCAATCATGAATGCAGAGGCGCCATGCCCATAGGGGGCACAAGGGCAGGTGCCCCCTCCCCCATATTCTCCCTAGTAAGTGGTTCCTTCCTAGGTGCACCACTGAGCAAAGATACAGTGGGGGGAAAAAGTATTTAGTCAGCCACCAATTGTGCAAGTTCTCCCACTTAAAAAGATGAGAGAGGCCTGTAATTTTCATCATAGGTACACGTCAACTATGACAGACAAATTGAGGAAAAAAAATCCAGAAAATCACATTGTAGGATTTTTTATGAATTTATTTGCAAATTATGGTGGAAAATAAGTATTTGGTCACCTACAAACAAGCAAGATTTCTGGCTCTCACAGACCTGTAACTTCTTCTTTAAGAGGCACCTCTGTCCTCCACTCGTTACCTGTATTAATGGCATCTGTTTGAACTTGTTATCAGTATAAAAGACACCTGTCCACAACCTCAAACAGTCACACTCCAAACTCCACTATGGCCAAGACCAAAGAGCTGTCAAAGGACACCAGAAACAAAATTGTAGACCTGCACCAGGCTGGGAAGACTGAATCTGCAATAGATAAGCAGCTTGGTTTGAAGAAATCAACTGTGGGAGCAATTATTAGGAAATGGAAGACATACAAGTTCACTGATAATCTCCCTCGAACGGGGGCTCCACGCAAGATCTCACCCCGTGGGGTCAAAATGATCACAAGAACGGTGAGCAAAAATCCCAGAACCACACGGGTTGACCTGGTGAATGACCTGCAGAGAGCTGGGACCAAAGTAACAAAGCCTACCATCAGAACACACTACGCCGCCAGGGACTCAAATCCTGCAGTGCCAGACGTGTCCCCCTGCTTAAGCCAGTACATGTCCAGGCCCGTCTGAAGTTTGCTAGAGTGCATTTGGATGATCCAGAAGAGGGTTGGGAGAATGTCATATGGTCAGATGAAACCAAAATATAACTTTTTGGTAAAAACTCAACTCGTCGTGTTTGGAGGACAAAGAATGCTGAGTTGCATCCAAAGAACACCATACCTACTGTGAAGCATGGGGGTGGAAACATCATGCTTTGCGGCTGTTTTTCTGCAAAGGGACCAGGACGACTGATCCGTGTAAAGGAAAGAATGAATGGGGCCATGTATCGTGAGATTTTGAGTGAAAACCTCCTTCCATCAGCAAGGGCATTGAAGATGAAACGTGGCTGGGTCTTTCAGCATGACAATGATCCCAAACACACCGCCCGGGCAATGAAGGAGTGGCTTCGTAAGAAGCATTTCAAGGTCCTGGAGTGGCCTAGCCAGTCTCCAGATCTCAACCCCATAGAAAATCTTTGGAGGGAGTTGAAAGTCCGTGTTGCCCAGCGACAGCCCCAAAACATCACTGCTCTAGAGGAGATCTGCATGGAGGAATGGGCCAAAATACCAGCAACAGTGTGTGAAAACCTTGTGAAGACTTACAGAAAACGTTTGACCTGTGTCGTTGCCAACAAAGGGTATATAACAAAGTATTGAGAAACTTTTGTTATTGACCAAATACTTATTTTCCACCATAATTTGCAAATAAATTCATTACAAATCCTACAATGTGATTTTTTGGATTTTTTTTCCTCATTTTGTCTGTCATAGTTGACGTGTACCTATGATGACAATTACAGGCCTCTCTCATCTTTTTAAGTGGGAGAACTTGCACAATTGGTGGCTGTCTAAATACTTTTTTTCCCCACTGTATGTGTGAAGACAGTATCATGAGTGGAGGAAGAGAGAGAATGTCGAGTGACACACAGCATTTCATTTGATTTTAGCTGCCGGTGATGGGCGGGACTGTTTGTAAATTAATTTGATCAAGCTATATTGATTCCTTCTTGATGAATAAATAAAACAAGCAATAAAGAAGTGCACCTTCAGAGGAGATGCTGATGACACTGACGAAGGCCGAAACGTTTGTCTATCTACCCACCCGTGAATTAAATAAATACTAAAAATAAACCTTGAATGTCTTTTTTGAGTGCGGACCAGCTAAACAATAAGGAATTCTATTACATTATGCTACCCGCACCAGTTCTGAGTGCAGTGGTCATTAGGGCTGTTGCGGTGACCGTATTACCGCCACACCTGTGGTCACGAGTCATGAAGGCAGTCAAATTCCACGTGACCGCTTAGTCACAGTAATTAGGCTTCTCCAAGCTCTGATGCTGCTGATAGTCATTAGTAGCCTACCAAACTTGCTAACTGCCTGGTACTCAGCACTCTATTGTCCCTCTAATCACTCTGACATCAATGCAAATATAATCTAAAATCTAATCAAACACTTAATGAGAGCCCATGAGCTCATGTTGCGCAACATTTCTATAGGCTATGCAATTGCGCAAGAAAACAGAGTGATGGCCTCTATTAAAAAGAGGAGGATCCCATCAGCTTTCTATTGGCTAGGCCTACTATATTTATTTCTCAACTTTCCTAATATTAAGCACATTGCTTCTCTTTACAACAGGAGTATAGCCTACCTGGCTGGCATGAAAATGAACCACGGGAAAAGCGTCCTCCATTCGTGCATAGATTACATGTATTTTTTCCGTTGCCCTGTTTCGAGACAGGTGCATGATAATGGTCCATCCTAAATCAAAACAAATTTCACATATGATAGGCTAATTATTTAGTATATGTAAAGGCAAGATTATAATCAAGAATAGTCTGATGGGTGACAATATTAGCCTATCACTTATTATATTATCACTTGTGAATGATGCCCAGCATAAGGCAAGAAACAAAGCTTTTTTTTGCGACTTTTTCGAATCATAGTCGCACACCTCATGTAGCCTAGCCCATAGGCCTATATGTTTTGATAAGGTTTGTATCACAACTAAATAATAAAAGCATTACATGCATAATTGCATTTGCGGTCACTTTTGATAATGGTGTTTTCCCACTAATGGAACATTTGTGCTTATAGCCTACTGCCATGTGCGCATTGCTGCACTTATAATGTGAAGAAATAGCCGAATAGTTTATCAACATTTAAAGCGAAACGTTCTGATCTGTTGCGTCAGCCACATTGCGTAAAAAAGGTTTTTTGATGCTGGTGGTTGTATTAATTTGGAATCTATCGCATCCCACAACTGTCCCAGACTATGTTTGGAATATTTATTTCTCGCACAGAATAGAATAGGTCGACTCTTGTACTATGGGAGATAGTAGATTGACAAAGATTGCTTTTGCTGTTCGTTAGGCCTACTCATCTTGTTGGCTGACGAAAAGTAAATGTGGACAGTTCTTCCAATATCTTCAATATGCAGTTGCATCCCCGATGTGTCTGTCTTCACTTCTAGCCTGTGAGAAAGACCCATTCATGTGATGGAGAGCCATGTGAATGAGAGGTGCTTCGGAGCGCCCAGCACTCAGGGAGAAGGGCACAACGCAGCACTCTGGGCCAAGGGCACAACGGCCACTGGCCACAAAAGGCATGGATTTTTGTAGGGTGCATTATGGCCACACAAATGGGATCCCGCCGTGAAATTCGAGGCATTATCAAGTGCTTGTCAAATTGTGAATGACAGACTGATAAAGTGAGTACAGCCTGCGCCAAAAACAACGCAGAGCTCATGCCTTTCAAGCGACTTTTTTCAAATCATCATTAGAGTCGCATCATGCAGCCTTATAATGTATTACAAATCAAAACATATAGCCCAACGTTTGTAGAACAAGTAAAGTTACATTAATAACTCTAAATTAAACATATAGGAGTACCAACAGTGCCTTGCAAAAGTATTCATCCCACTTGGCGTTTTTCCTATTTTGTTGCATTATAACCTGTAATTTAAATAGATTTTTATTCGGATTTCATGTAATGGACATACACAAAATAGTCCAAATTGGTGAAGTGAAATGAAAAAAATGCTGTCTGGCGCAAACCCAACACCTCTCATCACCCCGAGAACACCATCCCCACAGTGAAGCATGGTGGTGGCAGCATCATGCTGTGAGGATGTTTTTCATCGGCAGGGACTGGGAAACTGGTCAGAATTGAAGGTATGATGGATGGCGCTAAATACAGGGAAATTCTTGAGGGAAACCTGTTTCAGTCTTCCTGAGATTTGAGACTGGGACGGAGGTTCACCTTCCAGCAGGACAATGACCCTAAGCATACTGCTAAAGCAACACTCGAATGGTTTAAGGGGAAACATTTAAATGTCTTGGAATGGCCTAGTCAAAGCCCAGACCTCAATCCAATTGAGAATCTGTGATATGACTTAAAGATTGCTGTACACCAGCGGAACCCATCCAATTTGAAGGAGCTGGAGCAGTTTTGCATTGAAGAATGGGCAAAAATCCCAGTGGCTAGATGTGCCAAGCTTATAGAGACATACCCCAAGAGACTTGCAAAATGTAGATGTTCCAAAGGTCTACACCAGTGGCTTGTAGGCAATGTGTGGAAGCCAGGAGATGCTAAATGTGTTTATGTTAATTAACGTCAATGTCAGGCTATCAATTAAGTTAGAATGGCTTGTCTAACTAGCTTAGCTGGCATGCCAACTGGCAAGGTTGCTAGACTTTAGGAAATAAAAACATTGCTTTAATTCTTGTGTTATGATACTATATACACCAAAAAAGTATATGGACACCCCTTCAAATTAGTGGATTCGGCTATATCAGCCACACCCGTTGCTGACAGGTTTATAAAATCGAGCACACAGCCATGCAATCTCCATAGACACAAATTGGCAGTAGAATGGCCCGTTCTGAAGAGCTCAGTGACTTTGAACGTGGCACCATCATAGGATTCCACCTTTCCAACAAGTCAGTTCATAATTTATGTCCTGCTAGAGCTGCCCTGGTCAACTGTAAGTGGTGTTATTGTGAAGTGGAAACGTCTAGGAGCAACAATGGCTCAGCCGCAAAGTGGTAAGCCACACAAGCTCACAGAACGGGACCGCTGAGTGCAGAAGCGCATAGCGTGTAAAAAATAGTCTGTCTTCGGTTGCAACACTCACTACCGAGTTCCAAACTGCCTCTGGAAGCAACATCATCAAAATATATGTTAGTCAGGAGCATCATGAAATGGGTTTCCATGGCTGAGCAGCCGCACAAAAGCCTAAGATCACCATGCGCAATGACAGCGTCGGCTGGAGTGGTGTGAAGCTCGCCGCCATTGGACTCTGGAGAAGTGAAAACGTGATGAATCACCTGTCACCATCTGGCAGTCCGACGGACAAATCTGGGTTTAGCGGATGCCAGGAGAACATTACCTGCACGAATGTATTACGTTTACGTTTACGTTTACGTCATTTAGCAGACGCTCTTATCCAGAGCGACTTACAAATAGGTGCATCCACCATATAGCCAGTGGGATAACCACTTTACAATGTTTGGTGGAGGAGGAATGGTCTGGGGTTGTTTTTCATGGTTCGGGCTAGGCCCCTTAGTTCCTGTGAAAATAAATCTTAACGCTACAGCATACAATGACATTCTACACAATTCTGTGCTTCTAACTTTGTGGCAACAGTTTGGGGAAGGCCCTTTCCTGTTTCAGCATGACAATGCCCCCGTGCAAAAAGCGAGGTTCATACAGAAATGGTTTGTTGAGATCGGTGTGGAAGAACTTGACTGGCGTGCACAGAGCTCTGACCGCAACCCCTTCGAAAACCTTTGGGATGAATTGGAACGCCGACTGCGAGCCAGGCCTAATCGCCCAACATCAGTGCCCGACCTCACTAATGCTCTTGTGGCTGAATGGAAGCAAGTCCCCACAGCAATGTTCCAACATCTAGTGGAAAGCCTTCCCAGAAGAGCGGAGGCTATTATAGCAGCAAGGGGGGGACCAATTCTATAGTAATGCCCCTGATTTTGGAATGAGATGTTCGACGAGCATGTGTCCACATACTTTTGGTAATGTAGTGTTCCAGTGTAGCAGTTGTACTAAACTCCCAAGGCATAAAAGTTCTTAAAGAATCAATGTGCATCATTAATTAAAATAACAATTGAACAGGTAAAGAGGCTTAATAATTATGGAGGGGGGCTGACCATCCACCCTGCATCCTCACGTACTTCTTGCCCCCTCTAAAATAATGGGTGCATGACACCCCTGCATGAGTGTATGCAGTAATATATGTCGAAAACAAAATATTTTATTGTAGTAGCTATTGTATATAGGTAAGACTGGGTTGAAATGTAGACTAGATTCATTTTCAATTTTCTTGGACCATGTAAGTTACTTTATCATTCCAAGTTAAGCATGCAAACACTTTTTATTAAAGATTTGACTAGACAGTATATTAACTGATTCTTTATTACAGGAACAAATTATATAAAACTTTTTTTCCTTTCAGGATTGTAAATCAGAACATAAAACCTAATGATTGGTTAATGCACATAATAATGTAGATCATTATTACATTCAAAGTCATTAAAAAAAACATATAGAAACATCTCACCAAAACAAGCAAATAAGTGCAATATATAGTGTTAATCTTTAACATTAGTGCAAATTCTAACTGAAACTGGCAGGCTGACTTGATTATTCTTCTTAAGGCATAAATAACTGTAATCTAGGTCATACCTGGATGTCTAATGAATGAATTATAACATAGACGTATGTCAAAAAGTATATAATCAAGGTGTAAAAGGCTATTGATAGAGATGTGTAATCATGGTATAAAAGGCTATGGAATAGGAGTGAATGATAGATGGAAGTCTAAAGAGAAGCCGAATTGCCAGTTTCTTAGTTGGCATATGGCAGTAGCCACCAACCCTGCTGAGCTACATGGTGTACAACACTTAAATGATTCAGCTAATCAAGGTGATTCATTGACTAGGTAAATCATGTGTCTTACTGGTGGGCTGGAACAAAAGCCTGTACATCATATAGCGCTCCAGGACCAGGGTTGGTGACTGCTGGCAGATGGTGTAGTCTGTCCTTTAGCGCCCCCTCTGGCAGATGTAGAAGCTGTACTGGTCACATGATGACGAGCTCCAGCTTCTCTCAGGAGGATCCCTTCCTGTCAGTAACCCACAATCCCCTTGTCTGTTGGATCCTGACCAGTAACTACCAATGAGAGGAAAGGGAACAGCTCAGTACTGTCCATACTAAAACATTACATTTGTTATCATCATCGGTTGTCTCACCTCTGTGCCAGTGCAGTGTTGTTGACCCAAACCCAGTTCCTGGTTCTCTGTCTCAGACCAATCCAGTACATCAGGTTCCCCTTCGCCGTCAGAAAGGTCTGGGACAATGATTTGTTTTTACACAGTTTTTATTGGACTATTAGTATCCTTAGTCAATCTTACTGTTATGTATGATTGTCAATCAATCACTGTTGCTTTCCTATCATCATTGTATGGTCACTGTTATACAAAGAGAAAAAAGAGGCAGAAAAGAGTGACAGTTGTAGTAGACCCACCTGCACTGTTTTGTTTGTTATGACGGCCAGATCTGCCCCTCTCTTCTTACACTCGTCCCTGCTCTCGTCCCAGTTCAATCTGTCTCTGGAGAGGAAGTAGCAGGAGCTCTCAAAGTGCAGCCAGCCTTTATCACACGTATGGCAGCCAGGGACTGGAGGAAAGGAGGGAAATTACTCTTAAAGTACAACATAAGGTTCAGTTAATAAATTTAGATAAAATAATTAGTTATTAGCATGGTATAAAGTCTAAGAGAAAACATTGTAGTGGTACAATACATCTCAAAGCATTAGATTGATACATTGATACAATATGTAGAGAGATATAGTTTAATAGGCTACATTAGACTAACACACTACAGTAGTGGACTCACCCTGGCTCTGTTGCTGGAAGTATTGTGCTTGGCATGTCTGCAGGCTGCACACCTCAGTGGACTGGAACCGCTCCTCTTTAGCCTCAATCCCTTTTTCATTCACACTCCCCTCCTCTTTAGCCTCAATCCCTTTTTCAGTCCCATGACAGACCAGAGGCTGGGATGGAACTAGAGAATAATGAAGAAAGAAAGAAAGAAAGAAAGAAAGAAAGAAAGAAAGAAAGAAAGAAAGAAAGAAAGAAAGAAAGAAAGAAAGAAAGAAAGAAAGAAAGAAAGAAAGAAAGAAAGAAAGAAAGAAAGAAAGAAAGAAAGAAAGAAAGAAAGAAAGAAAGAAAGAAAGAAAGAAAGAAAGAAAGAAAGAAAGAAAGAAAGAAAGAAAGAAAGTATAAGAGAATGGTGTCATATTACACATTTGTTTAGTTATTTCTTGCTTAGAAGGCTATCTAACCCAACATGCTGGATATTCTGTTTCTAAATCACTATTCTAGAATAGAATGTCTATGATACTCACATTTGACACAGAGGATGATGATGACGAGCAGTAGAACCAGACAGATGATGGACAGTAGTAAGCACACTGCGCGGTACAGACCCACGTTCCCCAGGACCTGCAGGTCTAGACAAGGAAAGAATAGTCTTAAGGGCCATACCGATAACAATGCTTCCCACAGTTGTGTCAAGTTGGCTGGATGTCCTTTGGGTGCTGGACCATTCTTGATACACACAGGAAAGTGTTGAGCATGAAAAACCCAGCAGCGTTTCAGTTGTAGACACACTCAAACCGGGGCGCATGGCACCTACCACCATCCCCCGTTCAAAGGCACTTCAATCTTGTCTTGCCCATTCACCCTCTGAATGGCACACACACAATCCATGTCTCAGTTGTCTCAAGGCTTAAAACTCCTTCTGAGTTGACAGCCGTTTTGCACTGTTTTGCTATGGTTTTCGTCATCAATCTAGCAAGAGGGCAATATTTTATTAATGTAGTAGTGTTCCCCCCAGAAAGCTATGACCTTTGGCTTTCACATTTTAGTCATTTAGCAGACGCTCTTATCCAGCGACTTACAGTTAGTGAGTGCATACATTTTTTCATACTGGCCCCCCGTGGGAATCGATCCCACAACCCTGGCATTGCAAACGCCATGCTCTACCAATTGAGCTACACGGGGCCACCTGGAATAGTTTATTTATGTCTGAGAAAAAAACACTTTTCAACCCATATGATCTAGTACACAATACAGGTATAATAAAACATATACAAATATGAAAATAAGATGTTTTTTTAAATTGTGAATGAATAAGCCTTTTCATACTTTATAATATGTCCATATATAGTTATAATGTTAAAGGAACATCTACCCAAAATATTTTACCTTCTTTATTACTTGACCAAACATATCATGACATGAGTGATAGTCCAAATCTGTTAGATTTGTGAACGTCTAAATCAACATTTGGGCAATTTAAACAGTGTGCGTCCCTCCTATAGACAAGGGGACAAGGGCTATGTAAAGGGCTCCATTTTGTCATTCTGCGCATATGCAATGTGTCTGCCTCCGACGTAAAATGTTTGACTTCCACACAAAATTACTTCTTTACTTATTTTAGGTTGAAGGAAGTGTGTACGTCACATTCTTTATCGTAGAGCTATGAATGTTATGTATTTAGTTCCGCCGGCTCGAGACAAATTCAGCGATTGCTTTGCCATGTCTGTGCCGTGAAGCAGTCAAGCTGGATAAATGTTTTTCTAAGGACCGCCCCTTTGACCTAACGTTGCAGTGAAGTGATATAAATTGATGTAATGATGCAGCCGACCACCAGAGGGAGGCAAATACAAGTTTATTCGATAGAGGACGTTGACATGGTCCTAGGAAGGTCTGGATGGCTGTCAATAAAATACGTCATGTAAACATATACATATTTTTAAAGTAATTCTAGTGCCCGATTTCGGGGACTGTCAACTTAAGAGGTTTTACACTGCTTGAAGTGGATTTAGCAGGTGACATCAATAAGGGATCATAGTTTTCACCTGGATTCACATGGGCAGTCTATGTCATGGAAAGAGCAGGTGTTCCTAATGTTTTGTACACTCAGTGTATAAACATTTATTTATCATTTCAATAACCGCTAAAAAGCCTTGCGTTTTGAATGCATGTTTCATTCCGAAATAATAATAATCTATCCTAGACCGGATTAGGCAACCATTTGGATTAGTAATGGGTCTTTTCTCGACAGTTGACAAGGTTCCGATAGGCACATTAGCAAGCCAGTCATTGTGTGTACTTTGTCAGGATGTATTGGCGTTATCAGATACCATCGGAAAATATGGCCTTCTTATACTGATATGCGCTGTTTGTCTTTGATCATCATTCTCCCAAATCCTCCTATATCAGGCAAGTTTACTGTGCGCTCTTCTCTCCTCTGAGCAGCCTAAACCAGCTAGAACCAAGAACCCTCCAATATAACGTATTTTTGATTGGTTGTCAATGTTTTATCGTCGCTCTGAAAGTGATCCAAACGATAGATAGATGTCGTTATCGTTCTCCACTCTTTTTGTAGTTATCGTTGTAGTATGAACGCTCCTGTTCACTAGAATTATAACTATTTTAATTGTTAATTGTTTGATGTTATAGTTCGTTATATAGGGTGACCATATTTTTGTTTTCAAAAAAGAGGACAGTGGGAGCGGGAGGCAGACGGACACCCGCAGTGGGTGGTAAATACAAATGCGTTCACAACCATGCAACTATGTTATTGAACTTTAATACATAAAGTAATACATCCTTTCCATTCAACTGTTGGCCCTCAACAATAGAATAATAACAACAACAACAAAAAATAGTTTAGCTTTTAACACCTTTTACATGACACTGTTTCTTTTCATGGCCATAGGTTAAAATAAAATAAAATAAAATAAACAGTTGTCATAAAAAAATCCACTATTTCAGTCAAAAATAATGTCAGTCCTCCTGATGCTCTCTGGTATACTTTCCCGAAGATCGAATCTTTCCCAACAGTCCTTGATTACCAATCAAGTAGGTATGAAAGTCTTTGCAAGACATGTTTTTAAAGTTGTATTGTGTACACAGAAGCCCCTTCAGTGACTCAACAGACAAGTGATTCCTTTCCTTTGTCCACTGGCTTTGCATCAGTGAAAAAATAAATTCTCTACATTTGCATTGTGAGAAGGAATAGCAAAGAAAAACTGTGCAATCTTCAGTAGCTCTGAATGAAAATCTATGTTTTTGGACCTTTCAAAATATTTGGTCCACTTCTTGTGTGCTTGCAGATTACTGAACTCTCCATCACTGTTACACCTTTCTGTGAATTTCTTCAGGTTGGTGACCTGATCAAAGCACTTTGCATCATCAATTGGCACCCCCTTTCCTCCCAGGTGTTTGATACAGGCTTCTATGTCATTCCAGTCAGGTGTCTCACTCAGATCCATCCACATGAAAGAGGAGAACTCCTCCATGGGTGCCATCCATTTCTCCAGATACTCCAGGCACCTCCCGAGTGGTGCAGTGGTCTAAGGCACTGCATCGCAGTGCTAGCTGTGCCACTAGAGATCCTGGTTCGAATCCAGGCTCTGTCGTAGCCGGCTCCGACCGGGATACCCATGCGGCGGCGCACAATTGGGTAGGGGAGGGAATGGCCGGCAGGGATGTAGCTCAGTTGGTAGAGCATGGCGTTTGCAACGCCACGGTTGTGGGTTCAATTCCCACGGGGGGCCAGTATAAAAATAAAATAAAAATGTATGCACTCACTAACTGTAAGTCGCTCTGGATAAGAGCGTCTGCTAAATGAGTAAAATGTAATGATCTGTACAGACCCTGTACTTGAGCACTGAAAAGTCCATCCTTGTGCTTTTTTGCCAATAGTCCCTTAACTTTAAGGGACATGAAGTTATTGGTCTTGCGTTCAAGAAGCATGGTGTGGACTTTGTTGAAAAGGTTATTCACTTCCACAATTGAATTGCTCTCCCGAATGTGTGAATGAAACACACACATGAGTGAGTGCATGTGCCAGAGGTAAATTTCACTGAACTCATCTTCAAAAAAACGTATTGATCAAGGAGGGTGTTTTTTCCTGTGACAAAAATAATGCTTTCAAGGCTGGAAACATCTGTAGCAGCCTCTCAATACCTGGGACTTCTGTATTCAACATCAACAAATTCACAGTACTCCTTCAGATTCTCTGTGCGCACATTTAAAGTATTGACATATTTTGAAGATTATGTTCTCAATATCGACATCTAGTGTGTCTGCCCCGTAATGAACACAATTGTTCAAGACGTGTGCTGGGAAGCCCACACCGATTAAATATTTGTTCTGCAATGACTTCTTTAAATTTGCGAAAACATTCTTTCCTTCTTCATCCCGCCGGATTCCCCCGAACATTGTATTGCAGTTGTCACCTGTAAATGCAATCCATTTTGAAAAAATCCCATTATTTTCCAGTGTTTCTTTGATGTATTGCGCGATCATATCAGCTGTCTCATTTGGAGTGTTTTTAACTTCGACTAATACTTTGCACGCCACCATTCTTCCAATCAAAATACTGAACAAGCAGAGGGAATATTTTCACAGCACCGTGATTGCTCCCATCAGTAAATATTGAGATTAGATATGAAAATGTACAGCATAGCCTACATTGCGTGAACACACTGGCTTGCTTTCTAGTGGATACATACAGTGAGGGAAAAAAAGTATTTGATCCCCTGCTGATTTTGTACGTTTGCCCACTGACAAAGACATGATCAGTCTATCATTTTAATGGTAGGTTTATTTGAACAGTGAGAGACAGAATAACAACAACAAAATCCAGAAAAACGCATGTCAAAAATGTTATAAATTGATTTGCATTTTAATGAGGGAAATAAGTATTTGACCCCTCCGCAAAACATGACTTAGTACTTGGTGGCAAAACCCTTGTTGGCAATCACAGAGGTCAGACGTTTATTGTAGTTGGCCACCAGGTTTGCACACATCTCAGGAGGGATTTTGTCCCACTCCTCTTTGCAGATCTTCTCCAAGTCATTAAGGTTTCGAGGCTGACGTTTGGCAACTCGAACCTTCAGCTCCCTCCACAGATTTTCTATGGGATTAAGGTCTGGAGACTGGCTAGGCCACTCCAGGACCTTAATGTGCTTCTTCTTGAGCCACTCCTTTGTTGCCTTGGCCGTGTGTTTTGGGTCATTGTCATGCTGGAATACCCATCCACGACCCATTTTCAATGCCCTGGCTGAGGGAAGGAGGTTCTCACCCAAGATTTGACGGTACATGGCCCCGTCAATCGTCCCTTTAATGCGGTGAAGTTGTCCTGTCCCCTTAGCAGAAAAACACCCCCAAAGCATAATGTTTCCACCTCCATGTTTGACGGTGGGGATGATGTTCTTGGGGTCATAGGCAGCATTCCTCCTCCTCCAAACACGGCGAGTTGAGTTGATGCCAAAGAGCTCAATTTTGGTCTCATCTGACCACAACACTTTCACCCAGTTCTCCTCTGAATCATTCAGATGTTCATTGGCAAACTTCAGACGGGCCTGTATATGTGCTTTCTTGAGCAGGGGGACCTTGCGGGCGCTGCAGGATTTCAGTCCTTCACGACGTAGTGTGTTACCAATTGTTTTCTTGGTGACTATGGTCCCAGCTGCCTTGAGATCATTGACAAGATCATCCCGTGTAGTTCTGGGCTGATTCCTCACCGTTCTCATGATCATTGCAACTCCACGATATGAGATCTTGCATGGAGCCCCAGGCTGAGGGAGATTGACAGTTTGTTTGTGTTTCTTCCATTTGCGAATAATCGCACCAACTGTTGTCACCTTCTCACCAAGCTGCTTGGCGATGATCTTGTAGCCCATTCCAGCCTTGTGTAGGTCTACAATCTTGTCCCTGACATCCTTGGAGAGCTCTTTGGTCTTGGCCATGGTGGAGAGTTTGGAATCTGATTGATTGATTGCTTTTGTGGACAGGTGTCTTTTATACAGGTAACAAACTGAGATTAGGAGCACTCCCTTTAAGAGTGTGCTCCTAATCTCAGCTCGTTACCTGTATAAAAGACACCTGGGAGCCAGAAATCTTTCTGATTGAGAGGGGGTCAAATACTTATTTCCCTCATTAAAATGCCAATCAATTTATAACATTTTTGACATGCGTTTTCTGGATTTTTTGTTGTTGTTATTCTGTCTCTCACTGTTCAAATAAACCTACCATTAAAATTATAGACTGATAATTTCTTTGTAAGTGGGCAAACATACAAAATCAGCAGGGGATCAAATACTTTTTTCCCTCACTGTATGTCGACAGAATGTGGTGCTATCACAGCGTTGACAATTGCTTTGGTCTTAGTACGAGCGCTTCAACATTTTCGCGCAGTCTCGGAATCAGGGAAGCCGTTTTTAACAAGGCAGATGTGCAGTCCATTAATCTGTAGCTATTGTGATGCTTCGTGGTGTGGAATGCAAAAACTCCCTCTGCAGCAGTAACAGCATCTTCTGTTTTACCTGCCCTCACAAAATAGTCAATTAATTTACCTGACGAACTCTCTCCTTTAGCTGCAATTTTGTGTTTTGCTGAGTTTATGTGGGCTTCTAGGTCGCTAGCACCTTTATTTGACACTGACACGTACGTGCCAGCTTTGCAGATCATGCATTCTGCTTCACACGGATCCCGACCAAGACGAAAACACAGGAATTTTCTCTGTAAATCGTCTGTGAATTTACATTTGCGTTTGGGCATTTTTACGCTGTTCTAGAGCCATGTGCCACTGTTGACAAGCAAGCTGCTGTTCTGTCTCTTGGCTGTTGCCATGGTGAGGGTAATGATTGAGAAGGCGGGACCTAAAGAGAAAGGTCAAAGCAATGCAAAAAACCCAAAACGCACACAATGAATGGCGACTGTAGAAAGCAAAAGCCGAATCCCGGACATTTTGGGCGATTTAGAAATCCCGGCCGGACACATTTTTTTAGGTCCAAAAAGAGGACATGTCGTTATAGGTATCGTTCTTGGTGTGAATGGCCCTTTGTTATATAGCAATCACTACGAGCAACAATTGAAATTCTGCCTACCTTTCTCTTGCTGTTCCTTCACTTCAACCGATAACTTTGTGTTTGCCTCATCTGGTAATTTGGCATTTCCTCCACTTCCTACAATCCGGCAAAATTTGATATACATTGCTGCTGTTCCTGACCCACACTCTGCGACTGTAAAGTACTCTGAAGGCTGAATGCACTGTGGTTAAAAAAAAACTCCCTCTCCGCCTCTATAGCAACGTGCCCTTTTTAGATGTATAATTAATTCCTGTAACACAATACTCAGTCTGTCCCAAAATCATTTGGCTGCTGCTTATTGTCATGTCTCAGCCTTGATTGTGAGACAGACAAACAGGTCCATTCCCGTCAGATGGCTTTCATTATGTTACACGCTAGTGTTGGGATCTATTTTCTTATAATTAGATGTGATGCCTAGCTTAAAAAGAATACATTAATGATTAAACATAATAGGTTTGTGCTGTACTGATATAGATTGTTTAACATAACAAGCTGTGACTAATGTGAGGAACCGTTAGGGGGGAGGCTGAGATAGACTTGTGACACACACACACACACACTGCCTCTTTGTTAAACCGCTCAAGGACATGTGTACTGCAACAATGAAGAGGAGGAAACTATGTCTGAGGGTTGCTGACTCTATAGACAAATTGCAAAAAAGAACTAATGCCCGGCAACAGTGAAGCGCCAAGGAGATGGGACCAGCCTGTGCGCCATCGCTGGGTAAGTTTAAACCATGCTCAGCCTCTACTCTGACAGGCCCGCTTTGAGCAGGAACTATCTCTGTCAGAGTATTAAAGAAGAACTTTGTGTTTGAGCAGTCAGTTCCCTGTCTGCCCTGCGTGGTGTTTCAGTGAGCCCGTATATACGAACATCATATTTACCATTCAAGTGTTTGCATTAATTAAAATACTAGTAAATCTTAGAGGACGTGTGTTGACCTCTTTTGTTCCAATACCAGATTCGAATGGACGCAACCTAACAATTGGTGACCCTGATGTGATCTGGTAGAGGGACTTCGCTGGAAATTGTCCAGCTGATTGGACATCGCTGTCGTTGGACGGTGTGTTTCACAAAGAGTCCGGACAACTAAAAACAGGTAAGCAGACACCTATTGTTATATAACTAAAGTTCTGCACATTGGCTTTATCCAAATTAATTTTGTGAAACACCTGTTTGATGTAAGTGAACTAATTTATGAATTATTATGAGTAAATAAGAAATATTGTCGGTATTGTGACATGCAAACCTGTGGTGAATGTGAATGTTAAACCATGGTACTATAGAGTATTGTTCTACCGGCGAGGTCCGTAACTACGAGGGTACGGCTAGGTTCGGGGAAAATACTGAAATCTCTCTGTGAGGTCCGTAACTACGAGGGTACGGCTAGGTTCGAGGATATAGGGAATAATTGAATTAGTAATTGCTATCGGCGAGGTCCGTAACTACGAGGGTACAGCAAGGTTCGAAGAATTACACCGGCGAGATCCGTAACTACGAGGGTACGGCTAGGTTCGGTGGAGTATTTTGTAGGTAAGAGGGGGAATAGGAGGAGAGGTTGGAAGGAGTAATAGTAAATTGGGAATATAAAGGTAAAAATAATGAATAACTAGTATGACTAAACTGAAACGTTTGAACTGATATAACTAAACTGTAACGTTTGATGTTTGACATAGCTTAATACTGGTTTTAAATAATTAAGTTGAAGCAATTTGGTTTACTATTTGATTTAACGTTTGATGTTTGACATAGCAAATACTGGTTTTAAATAATTAAGTTGAAGCAATTTGGTTTATTATTTGATTTAACGTTTGATGTTTGACACTGTAAAATACTGGTTTTAAATAATGAGGTTGAAATAATTTGGCTTATCGTTGAAATATAAATATGCACAGAGTTTAACTAATTAGGTGGGAATAATTTGATTTAAATAAATAGATTAACGTACTTTAAATAACGGACGAATATTACAAATTAAAACGATAGGTATATCAACGAATGTAATGTACTAGATACCGGGTATCAAGTTTGATTGTGGTTAATACGTCTGGGACTATTAACAAGACTGAATGAAGTTTGGGAGGCCAACCCAATCGTGTGAATGAAGTACATTAGATATTAGTCGGCGCACTAATATCGGTTTGAATGATCCACGGATAATAAATACAGGCAAGGTCCCGTAGCTGTACGGGCTAGGTTCCCTCCAAGGCAAGGTCCTGTAATTGTGAACATATTACAGGCTAGGTTCTAGGTTATACTGAGGAGGTTTACTGAGTGTATGTAGTACATTTGATATTAGTCAGAGATCTAATATAGGTTTGGTTGACATACGGGTAAATAAAAGGTTGGGGACCTGAGTTATATCATTCAATTCAGCGCTAAGGAAATAGATCACTAGGAGTAATAAATAAATGTGGATAGTTAGATCACGGTAGATTAAAATTAAATATGACCAACCAGGAGACCGAGAGAGTGCTGAAAGCATTGAAGTCAGCACTAGAAATTAATGGGGGGCAAATCCTCACAAGAGGTCCCAGAATTTACTGGGGACGAGAAATACTTGATGTAATTAAAATGGAATCCAGGGATGGAAGAAATCTCCATTATGTAACCAGGTGGAGGGAGAGGTATGGTTTTGAGGGACGTCTGGACGCAGATAAACTCGAATCCATGCTTAAACAGATACATAAGGTGTGTAAAGGAGAAATAAGCAGTGAGAGAGAGAGAGAGAGAGAGAGTAGGAGGGGGCCAGTACCCACTGATAGCCTTACCTAATCTATTGGCGGGGAATGAAAGAGGCCCCAGCAACCTTAGATGTATACAGTAATAATAATAATAATATGCCATTTAGCAGACAGGCCATGAACACAGAGGACGTGGCCAGAGCGGTAGAAGGAATGACCCACCCCAAAACAGGAATAGTAAGGTTTGGGCTGCCGTTAGAGGGCAATGGGTTTCAGGGGATGCCCAGAGGACACTTTTGCCATGGGCCGATCACGGAGAGTATGTTGGGAAAATAACTGAATTGTGTAATAGCCTCAGAGAGACATGCAATCCATCATGAGCAGAATAACAGACAGGACAGAGCCAAGAAAGAGCAGAAAGGAGCAGAGTACCTAATGGCCACTCTTGGGGAAATAGCGGGTAAAGGCAGGGAAAAGTGAAGGCTACAGCGGGGGAGGTCGATGCTTCAACTGTAACAAAGGAGGGCATTTCGCCAGAGAGTGTGAGGCCCCATGCAGATACTGTGGTAAGACAGGCCATAACTCTTTTCAATGAAGACCCAAAGGAAAAGGAAAGAAAGAAAAAAGAGAGAAGCCTAACAGTCGTCTATTTCCCAGCTTTGAGTGTGAGGAAGAGGAAGATATGGCGTGACTAGTCCTTGAGGGAGAAAGAGTAGACTCTAGTGAGGGGAAAACTAAGGAACCCTTTGATCCAAAGTGTGAGGTGTTTGAATTGGCTACTATTGATTTAGCACTTCAACAGGAACAGAAACCTTATTTGACATTGACAGTAATGGGTAAGAAAATTAAATTCCTTTGTGATACGGGAGCCTGCAGGACAGCAATCTGTGCAACAGACAAGCCAGATGGAGTCAGGAGTGATGGGGAGAAAATCATAGTGCGATCTGCCTCTGGTCATCAATTTATTGAAAGGTTATCAGCCCCAACAACCCTAAAACATGACCAATCAGGAGGAGAGGCAACCATACCCATCCTGATATCTAAGCTGTGTCCGGTAAATTTACTAGGACGTGATGTAATGACTAAATTGAATGTGGCCGTCATTTCCACTGAGAGGGGAATGAAAGTACACATAGTCAGAGACAATATGGTGGTCTGTGGGGAAGGGGAGCCATGTTATTGGTATAGTCAAGATTTGTTAAGGGGGGGAATAACTGATATTCCCCGAACCTTGATGGAAGTTGCTGATGATGTAGTACCAGGCCCCACTAAAATGTCCCCCGATGACCTACACTGTACTCTCTGGTATAACCAACACCCAGGTCCAGATGCAATCTATGAGGAAGCATGATTTAAAACCACAGAAAGGACTATAGCCTTGAAATGGTTTCACTATGACAACACCCACGCAGCAGTGGAGGTGGAACTAGGGCCCCAAAGTTCAGGGAAAGATGGAGCCCACATGTGTCCCTAGCAAAGGAGCCAGCAGAAGACTGGAAAGACATGGGCCAGTGGGTATCCAAGGGTAAGATGATCACTGATTGGGTCAATATTGTGAGTGGAGATCAACACAGCCCATCCACAGATAGGTATCGTCGGAAATTGAATTGGAGAGCCAATTCAGTTCCCGGAGTACATTTAGATGAGAATAGCAGATGCTGAGGAGAGGAATACCTGTTGACAGAACAACAGGAGTCAGACTTAAAATAAGTTCCAGAGCATTTGTGGTCCCGGGGTCCAGCAGACGTAGGATTAATAAAAGGGGTAATTCCAGTACAGGTGATACCCAAATCTAATCATAGGCCATATCAGAAGCAATACCCTATGAAACCAGAAGCAATAAAAGGTTTGCAGTTTACCAAGAGCAGATTGGGAGGGACCTTGAGGGAGGGCCAATTCTCGGGGAGATAGTGAGGCCAGAAACAAAGGTGCAGTGTCCTGGAAATCACAGTCTGGTTTTTTTTTAGGTTTTTTTCAGTTCTGCTGGGAGTACATTTGATGATGGGGTTTTGTGTTTAATTAGAGGCTAGAGACTTCATAAAATAATAATTGGAATAATAATTATATATTAACTTGCTCACCCAAACGTAGACATAAGTCATGGGTGAGACATAATTAATATAATATTGTACCATTAAGGAACGTCAATCACTACATTGGATATTAATACTATGGAGATAAAGTGGCACAACTCTGTGATAATCTGAGAGAATATTATCACAGACATGCCGACTTCTCCAAAGTCCACGAGTGTAAGCAGGGAGACAGTGAGACTATTAGTGTTCAATGCAAACATTGGATTTATTAAACAGTAGGTTTATATTTTAATCAATTAATGCAACAGGTTTAAATCAGTAGATTACCGGAAGGTGGTTATGGGTTTATTATTTATAGGTTTTGTGAATTTAATGATACGTGGAGTTATCTGATGTGTTCTGAGGGGGGAGTTTTATTTTTTATTTTTAAGGATTGAGGGAAATCCCCTACAATATCAGGAAGATAGGAGCAATAAAGAAGCAAGGGACAATCTCAAAAATAAATAAGGGATGGCAATTGGATGATAAATTACCAATATTACCTAAGTGATTGTTTAGGTAGGTGGTAATATTGACACATGGGCAAAACATGTGTCAAGAGGGGATGATAGTAGAAATAGAAATTGAGAGCTGAACACGTGAGAAGATAGTTTATTAACCACACCTGTATGTCAGAGGTTTTGTGCCCCACAGGTGAACTAAAGGAGAAGGTGACCCACTCTATATAACCTGGAGACTGGGTGTGGATCCAATCCTTAAAGAAGAAAAACTGGAAGCAGGCCTGTTGGGAAGGGCCCTATCAGGTTATATAGGTCACTGCCTTTGCCAATAGAATAGCAGAAAGAGCAACCTGGGTCCACGTTCCCCACTGCAAAAAGGTAAGAACACATGCAAGCACCACTGAACACATGCAGAGTTAGAGAGAAGAACTGGACCAATAGGGTCTGGGGATCACCTCTGTTAACGAAGATCTCCTACCCCGACCTATCATCACTGTAGTGTGTTCTCAGGGTGTGTGTATGGGGTAGTACCAAGCAGAAAGACTGAGGACAGGAGAGGGTTGGCGGTTTTTGGGAATATGGGTGACTTGAGCTGCATCATAGTCTCGGCAATGGTCTTGATATGTCAAGATCCACCACCAATTACACTATCCCCTTAACATTGTTAAGAAGTAAAAGAGAAGAGAAGCGACCCGACATACTGACCGTCAAGGACGAGTGGCCTACAAAATGGGAGTCAGAGAAGGGCAGACTGTCAGATTCAAAATAAGGGTTAGGGACGTAGCCAACGGGTGGGGTACATGTCAATAAGCAAATTTGGATTATAAAATCCCATTATATTAGTGTTCGGCCCCCACGGCGGATTGTTCCTAGACTAAGTGTTTAGACACACTTGGGGACGGGGATATGAGACTGGGCGGGACTGAACATCCAGATGGGGGGTAAAGAGAAACAAAGACATCACCAATTATCAATTGGAGATAGTAGTAATGTGATGGACTTAAGTTCAGAAGCACAGGAGAGAATTCTAAACCTTACAGCCCCTGTAACCGATGTGTGGTGGGCGTGTGCCAGTAAAGGCAGTATAAGGCAGAGAATTCCAAAAGGGTGGCTAGATACGTGCGCCCTGGTTCTACTGGTTCAGCTAGTTAGAATTAGTCACCTGGAACCAAGTATTAAACAGATGTAGGAGGAGTTTTAACAAGAAGGAGAATAGCCCTATTTAGATGGATGCGATTGGGATACCAAGGGGGGTATCGGATGGATACCAAGCTATGAAACAATTAGGGGAAGGGTTTACTACCACGTTCTTTTGGTGGGTGACAAACAAAATTGTGGATTGGATTAATTATATCTATTACGACCAACAACGATTTATTGGCTAGGGATGCAGTAAAAGGGATCTCTGAACAATTATCCGCCATCTCACTCATGACTTAGTAAAAGAGGTTGGCTCTAGATCAGGCAGAAAGGGGCGGTGTCTATAGAATGGTAAGCCATTGTTGCACATTTATCCCTAACAATACCAGTCCTGACGGGAGTATCTCTAAAGCCCTAGTTGGTTTAGATAAACTATCAGCTGAAATGAAGAGCATGGCTGGAATGGAGGGAAACGGACTGTTCTCCTAGTTGGGGGAGTGGTTTGGTAAGTACGCTGCACTGGTGGTTACTGGATTTCTGACCCTAATTGTTGTATTTGTAATTTTGATGTGTTGCGCTGCCTGCATTATCCCTTGTCTGAGAAAATCTGTTACAGATGTCGTGCATGCCGCGGGTATGATGCCCTTACTGGAAGCCCAGGAAGGAGCAGACACAGAGCCAAACCAGGATGATCCTTGGTTTGCCGTTAAGGAAGTAATTGAATAAAGCTTATTTGAAATGATTTCACATGTATTGAATGTAGCAGCAGGTGGATGTGAAGGTTTCAGGTTCTGGGACAAAAATGTAGGTGTAGCCTCTGCTGCAAGAAGGTCTTCTTTCTTATTTTTTACAAATCTTAAAAGCTTGTGATTATTGTTATTTTTATCCTGTGTATTTTGAGATTTTGTCTTTCCGTATGTGAGGGTTTGAATTTCCTGGGTGGCTGGTAGCCAACCTAGTACAAGTTAGGTGTAGACGGAAGACATTAGGGTTTTCATATACAGTGGGGAGAACAAGTATTTGATACACTGCCGATTTTGCAGGTTTTCCTACTTACAAAGCATGTAGAGGTCTGTCATTTTTATCATAGGTACACTTCAACTGTGAAAGACGGAATCTAAAACAAAAATCCAGGAAATCATATTGTATGATTTTTAAGTAATTAATTTGCATTTTATTGCATGACATAAGTATTTGATACATCAGAAAAGCAGAACTTAATATTTGGTACAGAAACCTTTGTTTGCAATTACAGAGATCATACGTTTCCTGTAGGTCTTGACCAGGTTTGCACACACTGCAGCAGGGATTTTGGCCCACTCCTCCATACAGACCTTCTCCAGATCCTTCAGGTTTCGGGGCTGTCGCTGAGCAATACGGACTTTCAGCTCCTTCCAAAGATTTTCTATTGGGTTCAGGTCTGGAGACTGGCTAGGCCACTCCAGGACCTTGAGATGCTTCTTACGGAGCCACTCCTTAGTTGCCCTGGCTGTGTGTTTCGGGTCGTTGTCATGCTGGAAGACCCAGCCACAACCCATCTTCAATGCTCTTACTGAGGGAAGGAGGTTGTTGGCCAAGATCTCGCGATACATGGCCCCATCCATCCTCCCCTCAATACGGTGCAGTCGTCCTGTCCCCTATGCAGAAAAGCATCCCCTAAGAATGATGTTTCCACCTCCATGTTTCACGGTTGGGATGGTGTTCTTGGGGTTGTACTCATCCTTCTTCTTCCTCCAAACACGGCGAGTGGAGTTTAGACCAAAAAGCTCTATGTTTGTCTCATCAGACCACATGACCTTCTCCCATTCCTCCACTGGATCATCCAGATGGTCATTGGCAAACTTCAGACGGGCCTGGACATGCGCTGGCTTGAGCAGGGGGACCTTGCGTGCGCTGCAGGATTTTAATCCATGACGGCGTAGTGTGTTACTAATGGTTTTCTTTGAGACTGTGGTCCCAGCTCTCTTCAGGTCATTGACCAGGTCCTGCCGTGTAGTTCTGGGCTGATCCCTCACCTTCCTCATGATCATTGATGCCCCACGTGGTGAGATCTTGCATGGAGCCCCAGACCGAGGATGATTGACCGTCATCTTGAACTTCTTCCATTTTCTAATAATTGCGCCAACAGTTGTTGGCTTCTCACCAAGCTGCTTGCCTATTGTCCTGTAGCCCATCCCAGCCTTGTGCAGGTCTACAATTTTATCCCTGATGTCCTTACACAGCTCTCTGGTCTTGGCCATTGTGGAGAGGTTGGAGTCTGTTTGATTGAGTGTGTAGACAGGTGTCTTTTATACAGGTAACGAGTTCAAACAGGTGCAGTTAATACAGGTAATGAGTGGAGAACAGGAGGGCTTCTTAAAGAAAAACTAACAGGTCTGTGAGAGCCGGAATTCTTACTGGTTGGTAGGTGATCAAATACTTATGTCATGCAATAAAATGCAAATTAATTACTTAAAAATCATACAATGTGATTTTCTGGATTTTTGTTTTAGATTCCGTTTCTCACAGTTGAAGTGTACCTATGATAGAAATTACAGACCTCTACATGCTTTGTAAGTAGGAAAACCTGAAAAATCGGCAGTGTATCAAATACTTGTTCTCCCCACTGTAATATTTTCATTAGAAGTGAGTGACACCCTAGGGGGTGTCAAATGGGGGAATCCTAAATTTCCCTGATATTTCTTATTTTGGGTTCACACCCAGCGGGTGTGAAAAGGGGGATTGTTGGGATCAATTTTCTTATAATTAGATGTGATGCCTAGCTTAAAAAGAATACATTAATGATTAAACATAATAGGTTTGTGCTGTACTGATATAGATTGTTTAACATAACAAGCTGTGACTAATGTGAGGAACTGTTAGGGGGGAGGCTGAGATAGACTTGTGACACACACACACACACACTGCCTCTTTGTTAAACCGCTCAAGGACATGTGTACTGCAACAATGAAGAGGAGGAAACTATGTCTGTCGGTTGCTGACTCTATAGACAAGTTGCAAAAAAGAACCAATGCCCGGCAACAGTGAAGCGCCAAGGGGCTGGGACCAGCCTGTGCGCCATCGATAGGCTGGGTAAGTTTAAACCACGCTCAGCCTCTACTCTGACAGGCCCGCTTTGAGCAGGATCTATCTCTGTCAGAGTATTAAAGAAGAACTTTGTGTTTGAGCAGTCAGTTCCCTGTCTGCCCTGCGTGGTGTTTCAGTGAGCCTGTATATACGAACATCATATTTACCATTCAAGTGTTTGCATTAATTAAAATACTAGTAAATCTTAGAGGACATGTGTTGACCTCTTTTGTTCCAATACCAGATTTGAATGGACGCAACCTAACACTAGATAATATTCTCCCCTAAAACTAGACATTTTCACCCCATTATTTCATGTTTCCATGTCAGAAATATAGAAATCCTGTTATATGGACATTTTGGAATATTGACATTCTGTTTTTGTAATAACAACCTCACCTCACCTGTAACGTGCCTTATAAGAATGGGCAATTAATGACCTACTCAACAGTCTAGACATGCAGATGCAAACTGCAAGCTGCACACCACACACAACATTAATAGTAGGCTAAACCGAGGAAATGTGTCCGTAATCAAAATTCGGAACTGGGAAAACTATAGTTACACTGTAGCACTGACCGCTATGTTTCTCTCTCTCTCACACACACTCTTTCAGTCTCTCTCGCTATTCCTCTTTTTCCTCTATTCTTCCTCTCTTGCGTATTAAAAGTAGAAATAATGTTTATTACTTTAATAAGACATTTTTAGACCTCCATTTATATAGGATTAGTTCAGACATATATAATAATAATAATAATAATAATGTAATAATCTTATAATAATAATAATCTTTGGGGTTTTAGGCCAGGTATCTGTAAAGCACTTTGTGACATCTGCTTATGTAAAAAGGGATTTATAAAATATATTTAATTGATTACATTTGATTAATAATATAATAACAGTGCTGTAGCCACCTGTACCTGTTCTGTCTCTGGCAGAGGGCTGGCCAGGAGAAGCTTCAGCATAAATGTCCTCCGATGGATTATTCAGTTTGGAGTAGACTGTAGATTCAGCTTCCTTGACTGACAGACATGCAGACACACAGATAGGTTATGTGGAAGCTTAGGACCAAATTAATATTCTCAGAACATAACACAAAATACCATATAGCTTAAGATGTTTTTTTTAAAGGATTGAACCTACAGTAAGAGAAATGAAAATATGCTGATGTATTCCGAGGAAAGTGGTGCACATTTACCCCATTAGCCCCAAGTTTGGTGATGAAGATGTTCTCTTTCTTTACCTGAGGTTTCCAGCATTCTCTGACCCTCGTCCACTTCCACCACTCTTTCCTCCTCTCGGGGGATTTCTTGCATCTCCATGATTCTCTTGTTTTCTGTCTGGGTCTCTAACTTTCTATTTCCCTGGAAAGCCTGTTCAGCAAAATCTCCAGAAAGTTACTTGTGTAGTAAGTCTCCCACACACAAACCAAATAGATCTATTTAAATTATCTCCCTTAGTCTCTGTAGCTAGTGTCACTTGAATAGAAAATAAACAATGTACAAAATGATCCCTCTTGTCATTTACAAGTTACACTTCCTCACTGATTTATCTTTGGCTCACTCACTCTTTTTTTATGAGAGACATTTCGTCATTCCCACTCACCATTACTGAGTGTCAGCAATTTATTTGAGTTCGGACATTTACGGGAAATAAGATTGACAAAATTAATTGTACGGTATATCCAAATGTAACGTCTTAGAACTTCTGCAAAAGACAAATAAATGTCTTACATTCACAACTTTAAAAAATAGAGGATGAGATGGGGACAGTTTGTGATGTGACAATACTTAAATTTGCCCTCTCCCCCTCCCCCTCCCACACACAATCTTGCCTGAATAAAAATGTTTAAAAAATGACAAACTGCAGAACTAGAAAACCATGCATTTTGGATTTTATTTTCCACAAACACTCCATGATATTAATTTACAAAAAATAATAATATTTGCATTAAATACAGATGACTGGCTGAGAAAGAAAGGTGGAAATCAAGAGCTTTCCCCTTAACACTCTTCTTTCACATCTGAACTCAAATATCTTTTTCACTCCCCCTCTTTCCAATTCCCCCCTTATTTTTCAAATTCAGAATGCCTTACCATGATCACCCCAAAAATACTGACAAAACTTATACAAACCCTCCCCACCAACTCTCCTCCCCACAGCCATCTCCTAAACACTTAATAAAGAATAATAGTGGTGAAACGTTACAAAGAGCTCTCTCCCATATCCTCTCTTCATCTCCTGTCTCTCTCTCTCTCTCTCGCTTTCCTCCTTTTTGTCCCTTCTCAGGCACCGTAGACGCTCTCATTACTGTAGGTCATGTATAGGAACAGATCCTCTTCATGGTGCTCCTGAGAGGGACCGGGTAGGACAGGGACAGAAATAAGGATTTAAAATGGCCAAAGCAGAACTGTTGATAATAACTGAAGTATGTACATTGATTAAAACATTTTATTTTAATTGTATTTGTTTATAACATAGGCAAAACCCGCTCAGCACAATCTCAATGTAATGGAGCTGTGTCATGTCACTGACAGTGAGAGAATCCCTGGCATCTGGCGTTAGGGGGTCATCGGGGTTGGATAAAAGGTTGCGTCGGTGTGAGTGTGTGTTTACCTCATAGACAGCAGAGAGAGGAGAACTGGATGGGGGAAGGGAGTTGTTGACGAAAAAGAAGAGAGCTTCCTCAGGTCTCATAGACACACGCTGTCGGATCAGGAAGCACAGTTGACCCACTGAGAGAAAAAGAAAGAGAGAGAGATGGTCAGACAGGGACTTACAGAATAAAACTAACACATTAGCTAGACTTTCATTTGAAAAGAAGAGGAAGTGTGGCGCAATAGTGGAGGGAAGGGAGAGAGGGAAGAGAAGAGGGTGAGAACAAGGTCATGAGTTGGGAGAGAGGAAATAATTGTGAGAAAGAGAGACATCTCATCAGTTTCACCTGTGAGGTCAGAGGGCACGAGGTACTTCTTCTTGTCCAAGTCAGGAGCTCTCGACCTGGCAGCCCTCTCCACGATGATCTGGTTTAGGAGGGAACACAGTAATTACCATCATGTCCCATTCAACTGGAGCCAAGAAACTTCGCATGCAAGGCTAACATCCATGTATTAAACCCTATCTGACCTTAATAACACCTTACTAACTTCCTTTCCCTTCATCCTATGCCAGGATCACTTATCAGCTAATAAAAGGGATGGATAGGGTTTTTAGGCCCTGGAAATTAATTCACAATCATATAATGAGTGTGATGTCCTTTCAGATTAGTAGCCAATGGTCATAAGAGAAAGGAGTTAAGGAAAGGAAGCTATCTAACACTAGTGGTAGTTATTCTGTAGACACTTACCGGTATCTTGTCGGGATGCTTGGCTCGCACCCTCTCACCCTCTGCCCTCCTCACCTCCAGTGGTACAGAGCGCTGGTACTGACTGTCCATCTACAGAGACACACAGGGACGGGTCAACAGTGGTCAACATGTGATAATACATCATATATGGATGCACTGTAATCATTGTAACATCACATTTACATTTACGTCATTTAGCAGACGCTCTTATCCAGAGCGACTTACAAATTACTGTATCTGTATATTGTTGTTACTTGCAGTTGAGCATATAATAATGCAAGACAAAATATGTTAACTGACGTTCTTCAAACGACTTCTATTCTTATGTGTATAGTCAATTTAAAACTAAAATATAGCCTAACCAGCTCTGGCTGTATGAGAAGCCTGGAGCCACTTATCAGCTGTAAATACCACCCTGTCCTGATATCAAGGTACACAAGACCATGATGACATAACAACAACAGCATGTGCACCGTAGATGGATCAGGTACACAAAAGCAAACTGGTTAGGGAGAGTCAGATTGGCTACTGTATGATGTCTTGACAACTCAATCATTTGAAATCATGTATTGTATGTAGAGTGGTCTACAATGTTTATACGTTTTTTTTTCTTTAAACTTTATAAATGTGATATGCATATATAATATTATATTTGCACTTGCTTGTAAACTAAATATTGAGATTATATATGAAAATGTACAACATAGCCTACATTGCGTGAACACACTGGCTTGCTTTCTAATGGATGCATAAATTAGCGACATCTTATTTACAAACATCATGTGATAGCCAAGGTAACGCTAGCTAACATGTATGATCATAATAGCAACAGGTTAAAGTTTGATTCTGCATAGCCCTGTTTCTATCACAGCCAACTACTGTAGCCTACTGTTGTGGTTTTTCAGACATGGCAAGGTGGCCACGTCATTATTTACAGTTTTGGGTTTGGTCAGCTGATAGGCTAACGTTGACGTTAGCTAGCTACAGTAGCTAGCTTATGTTGCAAGCGAATGTTATGGCTAATCCTTATTGCTGGATAAAAAAACGCATTCACATGGCATCCAAACGAGAGCCAATACATGCCAACAAATCGATCAAAGCCAATGAGCTTTTTGCGAGATTGAGGGATATGCTGCACGAAGTCGAAGCGAAGACAAGGAATCAAGAGTCAAACACTCACTCACCTTTGGGAAAACGGAATAAAAACAAATACAAGTGAAAATTCCACACCGATCTTTCCCACCGACTCTTCACGTAACCAACGCTATCATATAATGAGCACAACGAACAGTGATTTTCGATTCAATTATATCAACGGACCTAAATTCAATATATTCTTAAATAGCCGACTGTTCTAACTAGCTAGATACTTCTTATGCCCCAGAAACAACAACATATACAGTAACGCCCAATTTGAGTGATTTAGACCAATGAACGTTGTTTGCGCTGATGGACAACGTTTTTAACCACTCGGGCAGAGTTGGGGGACGGCGTTTTATTTTGTTTATAACGCTCCCGTTGGAGTAATAGTGCTGTTTCCCGACTCTCTGACTCGGTTTTTGCTTGATTTACGTTTTAGTCAACCAATTAAATTGTTGTAAAACTGGGCCAGGAGAACCTTCCTCTACGTGCCAGACGTTGCATACGTGCCAGACGTTGCATACGATGTGTCCTGTAAAAAGTACACTTTAAGTCAGGGCTGAAAACATAGTTGTGTTCAGTCTATCCAAGTCCGTTGACCAGGGTCTACTATTGATTTAAGGCCAAAAGTCCTTAATGTAGGCAAAGTTCTCCTGCTGTTCCAATTTCACTATTTGCTATCAAAAACAATAGTCAGAAAATGAATAAAGTATTTCACACAGGCCTACATTAATTTATAGGTGGAGGACCATTAATATTCATGAGAATCATCCTTTATTTCCAAAGCATACTTTCTCAGTCTGCTCAACACAGACAGAACATATTATTTTGATCATTGTACCTCTTTTGCCATAAAATTGTGTATGCAGTCCTGGGAATGTATTGCACTTCAATTGTACTTACAGCACTTTCAACATTCTTAACAATGTGCATACAACCACTCTCTTTATCTCCTACTCTTCTGTATCTCAAGGGGGATTAAGTACCCTTGCCTGGCTACTCAAACTCCTTGTTCCAGCCAAACCCTACGCCATGCCCACGGACATTCGTTTCTTCTACACAATGAGTTTGGATCTGAGTACCTCCCCGACGATTTCTAGAAAGCAAACACATTATAACCATTCTGATTGGTCCCAGAAACCAATGGGTTGGGAAGAGCCAGAGCACATGTGGGTAAAGCTGCGCAAATTTTTTTTGTCATTGGCTTTGATACTCTGATTGGGTAAAGATTATCCAATCGCTGATTACTTTGTTTAGTACAACACCCCTCATTTTGATGTCACCACAAACGACTTCAACAATGGCAGTCTTAGACTGAAGTATGTAGCGAACATAGAGCAGTGGAATAATTCAGTTTGAGTCGTCATCCAATAAGTACCCACCATAAAAGTAATTTATGAAAATCTTTGTAATAAACACAAATAATAAATTGACCTGAATATATAGAAACATTTTATTTAAAGACAAATTTCCCTTTAATATAACCTCTATTGCAAAACACTCCCGTCCACTGACATGGTGTATCGTACCATGTATTTACAGTCTTAGATGGCTGATTTCCAATACAGCCTGTAGCCGTCCATCGACTTTCATTGCCAGGGTTTGATTTACAAGGCTACCCTAGACACTCCCAGGCACCTCCAAAAGCCTTCCAACTATTTACGTTGGCACTCCTGTAAGTGTTACAGGTATTCATGTCAGTCCAGTGCCTCTCTCTAAGGCACCCCCGTCTAAGGCACCCCCTCTAAAGCCATTCATCCCCTTGCCGTTCATCCCCAATAAGCAGGGTGAGGCCGGGAGGGACAACTCCAGTCTGAAACACTATGTTTCATCCACTGTCCAAATCCACAGGACCACAGTAACTCCACTCCATTGATACACAGTGACTGGGATTCCCCCAGTGCAGTCAGGCAGTGGTTGGTTGGTCATATTGCAGCCGTGGCTGTGGTAATTTTGAGAGCATCCAGCAGGTTGCGCTGTCGGACCCTGAGGCTGGCTATGGTTTCCAAATGGGACTCAGGAGTCCATCCTCTGTGTCTGTCTGACAGCCTGGTCCCCTCCACCCAACCTGAGGAACGACAGAGAGAGAGAGAGAGAGAGAGAGAGAGAGAGCGAGAGATATAGATTGAGATAGAGAGGGAGAGCGAGAGAGGGAAACGGGGAGAAAGAGGGGGAGAGGAAAGAGGAGGGAGAGAAGGGAAAGAGTTTTAAGAAAAAGCAACTAAAAAAGTAACACATTTTCAGCACACAAAAACACTGAGGTATGGAGATGTTGTGTATTCCCACAACCAATCAGGGAGTGGGTGGTTCTGTCCTCCTTACCGTCGCTGCTCTGCTGGTGGACCAGAATGACCTCAGCTTTCTCCAGGGACAGCTCGTCTGATTGGTGGGCAACGAAGGCTCGGATGCACTGCATCTGTGTGAAGTCTGTGAGTGGGAGAGAGGGTCAGAGGTCAAATACAGCAGGGTCATGAGGGTCAAGATATCACTACTGTCTGGCCATGCTAGGCTGGATGGCAATATAGCCATTTTTACCCACCTTGTGCTGCAGAGTAGTCAATAACAGGATGGGGCCTGGAGACAGCTGAGATCCAACGCAGTTTGTCACCTCTGAAAGATCACAAGAAAACACACTTTTTAGACACACCTGTGGATTACATTACTCTCACTCTTTGTAACACACGCACAGGCACACACTCACACACACACAACCCTCTCTGTCTTACTGTGTGTCGGTGCTAAGTAGCAGGGCTTTCTTGTTGAGGTAGAGGCGGAACAGGTTCTTCTGTAGAGAGTGCAGTTTGACCCGACAGTTCTCAGCACGCAGCTCTGACACTGGAGCATGGTCTATCACCGTGAACCTGCCCCCTCTAGAGCGAGGGAGGAGAAAAGGAGTGGAGAGGAGAGTTAATAATGCCCAATGATGAGAACATTGAAAAACGTATCAATAAAAAGTGATATCAGTCTAGATTTCCTAATGCTTGGTTTGCTTTGATTGTTGTCTGAGGGGACTCACTCTTTGTGCAGTGACAGCAGCAGGTAGTCATTGAAGAGGTGCAGGTAGACACTCCTCTCTGTCTCCCTTAGAGAGAAATCCATCATCTCAGTCACTGGTCCCTCTCTCACCAGCCTACGAGACTGACTGACCAGGGGGAGAGTCTACAACACACATACGTTAAACTCGGTTAAAGCTTGCTGCTGTACTTGTATTGTAACTTGTTATTGTGATCAGTTCAACACAGATATGTTCAAGGGACAGCATGTAAAGCAGGGGATCATGGCAGATGTAGTTTATTACTCACCCTGCATTCAAAGTCCACTCTGGCACTGAGAGAGACCAGCGACTCAATGCTCTTCATCTGAGTAATACTATCATTGCTCTCCTGGATCAACTGAAGGACAGAGGGAGAGAAGAGAGATGGTTAACAAGTGTGTTATCTCTTGGCTACATCATGTAACAGTGCACCACCAGAAGGAGGGGAGGGGGTGGGGTTACATACCCTCTCCAGTAGCTTCATAGCTTTGATGGCCTGGACCTCCTCCTCTGTGTCTTGGGCTGTTCTCTTCACAATGTTCTGAGATAAAAAGACAAAGAGAAATGGAGGGAATGAGAGAGATTGAGAAGGGGAGAATGAGACCGTGTTGAAGAGAGGATTATAAGGAGTCACATACTTAGATTGTGCACTTAAAACATACACACACGTACAGAAACAGTCACACACACACACCTGCACAAGGAGCTTGATTCGTGTGATCCTCTGGAAGGGGAGGATGAGGAAGGAGCGAAGAGGAAGACGCTGACACACTGCACTGCGTTCCAACTTCTCCACTACCCGCCTGAACCCTTGGTTCTCATCCCTGCAAGGCAGATAGAGAGAGAGAGAGAGAGATAAAGAGAGAGAGAGAGAGAGAGAGAGAGAGAAATAATGTGATGTGCTGTTTGTAAGTCAACGTAAACACATATAAATGTGCAGTAATACAAAGAGTCTGTCAGAAAGAGTCTGTCCAATCAGTGAACAGTGGGGGAGGACTCACATGAGTCTCTGGTAAGTGGCATCCTGATATGATTGGTTGGTGAGGTAGGGCACGTAGACCTTCTTGAAGCGTTGACAGTGGCGAGCGATGATGTCGCACACGGTGAAGTGCATCATATCAGATTCCACCCTCTCTTCCAGCTTCAACAGAAAACTAAGAGAACAACAAATACAGAGAAAGACTATGAGGTAAACGTTGACAGAAAAAGAGAAAGAGGGGCTTAGAGAGAGCCCATGACCTTCAGCCTGTAGGTTTGCTAGTTTGAGGAACAAACAAATAAGTCCCAGTCCTCTCACCTGTGGCTGATGGCTCGGACGTCGGCCAGCCTGGAGAACAGCCAGTTCCTGTCCTGAGTAGTCAACAGCTCCCCGAGCTGCTTAGACTTGACAAAGTGGTCCACCACGATGTCCAGACTACGACAGTACGACGCTTCCGAAGTTACAACCTCAAACTGCACCTGACAGGAAGAAGAAAAAAAGAGGAGTGGTAGGAGAGGGGGAGATTACAAGCACTGTTCCAACTACCCCGAGAACCCACAGATCCAGGCTCCAGAAAATCAACATTAGCTACTAGGCAACTGGCAAATGTCATCATCGACATCGCTGGTTGAAGGGTCAACTGTTGTCCTGCTGTGTTAGTTTTTGTTTACCTCCTGCAGGCGTCTCTGGTCTTCAGTCAGCTCCCCAAACTTAGCACTGTTCCTGACCTCAGGGATCTCCTGCCACAGGCTTGGGGACTGGGTGAGGGAGATGGAGAGGCGGGGAGAGGAAGGCCTGGCTGGGGGGGCCGGCGTGGCCGGGCGGGCCTGGGGCGGCTGTGGTAGGGGCAGGAACTTGGCGCTGGTGCCACTGGACGTAGAGCCAGAGTGGGACAGAGAGTGGGGGTGGATGACTGGGGGGAGACAGGGTAAGGGTCTGCGGGCAGGAGGGAGCGAGGGGGCCAGGGAGGAGGGTACGGGGGACAGGGGGACAGGGAGCTCCTCGTAGATGGAGAGGGTGTCAGAGCAAGACTGACTAAGGATCTCCCTGTTCTGAGCCGTCTCACTGTACTGCTGGTAGAGCTGGGAATCTGAAAGGAGGTAGGGGGAAGAGGAGGTAGAGGGAAGAGAGAGAAAGGAGGAGAGGTGGAGGGGAGGCAAAGAGAGGGGAAGAGAGAGATGAGTAGAGTAAGAGAGAGAGAAAAGTTAAGACAGGGACAGAATGGGTATAGATGAAGAGGACGAGTGAGAGAGTGGCAGAGAAAGAGAGCAAAGGACAAAGTGGAAGACAGTAAGAGGACAGTGAGAAGAAAAACAGAGTTAGGGGAGAAATATCAAGAGAGGGAAAGGTAGAGAGAGACAGAGAAGTGGGTTAGCCAGAGTGTATGGTTTACATTTTACATTCCCCCTACATACACTTCTTGGAATGTTATGTTATAGCAGCGGCAGCTGGTTTTTATTGGAGTAAAGAGATATGAATACCTGTACAAACCTGCCTGTGGCCCTGGAGTGTGCGCACACACACACACACACACACACACACACACACACACACACACACACACACACACACACACACACACACAACTGCCCCATTTCATACAATTACACATTGACTCATAGGCCTGCAAACCTGCTGCAATTTTGGTATGTTTAAATTATTGGGTTGGAAGCAGAACTGAAAATGAAACCCTACAGTTTATAGGTTCCATGGAGGAAAACTACAACATGTTTGAACTGGAAAATAATCTGGGAAAATACAGAAAGGGATCAAGCATGCACTGTATACATGAGTAAGCCATTCACAGGAAGAAGTCTGTCTAGGGACTCACAGTACACTGCTATACAGTCATATCTAGTCCCAGATTCAATCTGTCTGTGGACACGTTTCATTAACAGCACCTTTACTGGTAGATGAAATCTGTCTGTGGAAGTATCTTGTTTGATTTTACTGACTTTTTCATTTCAAATTACAAGGAGCGTAGTTAACCTAGAAATAAATGTGCCTTCACAGATTCCATACCCACATAGCCATAAACACAGACTAGCTCTCTCTGCTCATTGTAGCATACAAGGTGCTATTGAACTAATATTAATACATATAAAATACATTTCAGAGAAGTGGATGTGTGAAAGTGCATGTGAGTGCCACAGGGATGAAGGAGAGAAAAGAGAGGTAGAGCAGAGATACTCACTGTAAAATTTGGAGTTCCTCCTAGCCATTCCGATGGTATTCGTGACATTCCTGTACAGAGGGAGAGGCAGGAGTCAGGACAGGGAATCGTCAACACTTCATCTACAGAAGTAGTGTGGTGCATTTTATCTCTACTCTTTTAACTCAGGCACTAACACAGCCTAGTGTTAGGGTTAAATGGCAGACTGACTCTATACATGGCAAGTGGCCATAAAATATGACAATGTAATAAAAATGCAATGTCACTGTGGTAGCCCAGTGCACTAACATAACATATGCCCCCTCCCTCCCCCTCCTATCTTCTACTCACCTCAGGTCCACGTCTCCCCAGTTGAAGCTCACCTCCTCCTCATCATCAACTGGAAGCAGAACATATTGGTTCCAGTGTAGTCCAGAGAGATAGAGCAACATAACCCAATAATGTAATATACTTTGGCTCAGAACAGTACAGGCAGAGCAGGTTTTGTTACAGAAACAAGGATTAGTTTGTTTGCTAAACTCCCCTAGCTGCGCTCCTCTCTAGACAGAACGTACTGAAGTGAAGACAGAGCTGGGATAGAATAGATAGAAGAGTCAAGGAAGAAGAATGAGTAATGGTTCCAGACACTCTAACCCAGCCTATTTATTGCGAGATTCTGGAATTGCCACACTGTCCCCAACTCCACTTTCCTCCTCCCTTTCTCCTGCCCCCTTCTCATGTCAGTGACTCAGGTAATGGCAGTTTCTTGTAAGTCTCCTCATAATGAACTGATGAGAAATTCACAATTCAAGATTAAAGGAAATTTAAACGGCAAAACAGAAGTCCACAGTTGTGGTAAGGTTGGGTTAGTTAGCATCAGAGGTTGGATCTCCTTAAGATTTCTGTGAAATCCCACATGAAAAAATACTACAGTACTATAGAATACTACATTACTTACGATACAATTCTGTAATAAACTGTAGAATACTATACTACACACTGTAGTATCCCTCGATCATGTGTAGTACTTACTATAGAATGTTGTAGTATACTGTAGAATACTATAGTAAATACTACAGTATTATCCAGAGAAAAATACTGTAGTAAATACTACGGTAATGTCCACAAAAACACTAGTCAGCAAAAACACCACAGTAAATACTACAGTATATTACAATTAGAAAAAAAACACTACATGAATTACTTTAGTATATACTACAGTTATTTTACTACAGTATTTATACTATAGTTAACTGTAAATACTACAGTATATTACAGTATACTACAGTAAATACTACAGTATTCCATGTAGTCCGCAAAACACTAGAGCGAATACTACAGTAAAGTTTGCAAAAAACCCTACAGTGAATACTTAAGCAATAAGACCCGAGGGGGAGTGGTATATGGCTAATATACCATAGCTAAGGGCTGTTCTTATGCAGGACGCAACGAGGAGTGCCTGGATACAGCCCTTAGCTGTGGTATATTGGCCATATACCACAAACCCCTGAGGTACCTTATTGCTATTATAAACTCGTTACCAATGTAATTAGAACAGTAAAAAGTAATTTTTTGTCATACCCGTGTTAGACAGTCTGATATACCACGGCTTTCAGACAATCAGCATTCAGGGCTCGATCCACCCGGTTTATAATATAGTATTTATACCATAGTATACTATAGTATTTTTTCATGTGGGTATCAATCACTAGGAATTAACGTTTGTTTGTATAACAGTCTTCAAATAAAAAAGTATGAACTCTTCTGTCTGGCGTTCTAAAAGGTTAGGTTAGGTTGACAAAATTAGATGATTTGAGATCATGAAATTAGTTGAGTATTAAGATCATAATTAGGTTATTCTAATGTTAATCTGTGTTAGGTATTGAGTTGCTTTTCTCTTGATTTATTCCTCCGTCTCTTTCTGTCTGTCTCACCTGACGCATGGAATATTCTCGTTCTGCGATCCCTCGCAACTCCTCCTCCTTCTTCTTCTTCCTCGTTTCTTCTTTCTGTTGTCTTGCGGAACCCCCGCCTCCTATACCGAACATCGGTGCCCAAATCTTGGAAACTACAAGTGCTCTTCACCCCCCCACCTCCCGTTGTTTTACTCTCTTCCTTGCCCTCCCCCATCCTCTCCTCTTCCCCTCCTACCCTCTTCTCTGCCTCCCCTTCCAGTTTCCTCTCCTCAGTCGCTTCTCCCAATTTCCCCCTGTCCTCGGCCCCATCCTCTATCCTCCTTTCCTGCTTCCCCTCTACCACACTATTCTCTTCCCCCTCTCCCACAGTCCTCGCTTTCTCCCCTTCTTCCTCCATCTTTTCCTCTATGGTGGTAATAGGTTGTTCTGAGTCAGGGTTGTATATAAGGCTGGGGCAGCTGGTTGGTTTGTACAGGGTGTTGCTCACAGAGAGAAACAGATCTTCCTCTTTCTGGGCATGCGCTTCTTTCTCTGCATCCAGTATATGAACCTTGTCCCCAACTTCACCCCCTTTCTCCATCTCACCCTCATCCTCTGTCACCATCTCTACCTGGATATGTATATGACTGTCTGTTTGTCTCTCCGTACACACATTGTTACCCTCCACCTCCTCTCCCTGTCTGTCTGTAGGTGTGTCACCATGAGTAGTGTCTAGGGTTATAGCAGCATGCGTGTCTGTGGGTGCGCCATCACCAAGCATAGCTTTGAGAGCCTCAGCATGCATGTCTGCTAGTTTCTCCCCTGTACCTCTCTCATCCACCACCTTCCCTGGCTCTGCCTCCCGCTCAGCCAGCTCCGCCTCCACCGACTTCCTACCACACTTCGTCCGCTTATGAACCGTGGCGTAGACGGGTGATGCTCCTCCCCCCTCTGGCGTCTCGTCTTTTTCTTCCTCTATCTCCTCTTCTACCCTCTCGGTCCCTCTCTCAGTCTGGCTGACCTCTTGACCTCCCTGTGACTCTGGCTGGGGGTCGCCGAGGGCGTGTTCCTCCGAGCAGCCAAGGATCTCGCTCAATACGTCATTGGCCCACTTCATGTGTGAGGCCTGGGAATGGCGCTTGGCCTCCTCTTCTGTGCTCCAGGCTCCACTTATACGGATCTGGATGGCCACAGCTTCCTCTGGGCTCATCACTCCAGGGTTATTCTGGTCAGAGGTGGCTTGGTCAACTACAGAGATCCCATGCTGGAGGTACTCTCCACTGGGGTGTGATGATGGACCCATCTCTGGTTCTGTCCTCCTTCTGTCTGTTGGGTCCCTCTCTCTTGTGTCTGTGTACTCTTTATGTCTTTCTCTCCACTCTTTGAGGAGTTTTTCGGTCTCAGAGTTCCTCCTTCGGTCTATCTCAGCGTATGGGTTCTCCTCCATGACCTTCAGTCGTTCTCCGCTCTCTCGTTCTAGGGTGGCGTGACTGACATCCACTATGGAGCTCTCTTCTGTGTCTGTTCTCTCCACCTTTGGCACGTGGATCTCATCCCTCACTCTTTTTCTCTCATCCTCTGCCCCTTGGTCTCCATCTCTGGAAGGGTCATCATGAGGGAGGTGTGTGATGTCACCACTGTCACTATGACCATATCCAGGATTTTGATTGGTCGGCTCTGATTCCATGTCACCCAGGACCTCGGTCTGATTGGGTATTGACCTGGGCAGTGTTTGTCCAATCACACAGAACACGTAGGTGGGTTGCTTCTTCCCCTTTCCGTCATTCACCTCTCCCTCCACTGCATCTTCCTTTTGCTCTGTCCGTTCTTCTGTTATTTCTCTCTCTCTTTCATGTCTTCTCCGTCCACCTCTCTCCATCTCTCCCTCGCTCCCCTGAAAGCCAACAGGTTGCCTGGCAACATGATTAGCAATCCCAACTTCCAAGAATTCCTTGCAGTCCTCAAACTCCTCTTCTCCACCGCTGGACACAGTGAAAAAGCCGTCCTCAGAGGAAGGGATTCTACCCCTCTCTCCTTCCCACTCTCTCTCACTTCCTCCCTCGCGCTCGGAGTGTGCATATCTATCACTTCCTCCTTCTTCCTCTCTGTCACCCTCTGTCACATTCTCTCTCTCTGTCTCCCTGTCCCTCTGCCAGCGTTCCTCTCTCTCTCCATCGCTATAAGTCTGGTGTTCCTCTCCTCTGCTATCACTCCTTCTCCAGGCTTCTGTCTCATCGTCTTCATCTACATTTAACTCTATCTCTGTTTCTCCCCCTGTCCCTCGCTCCAAATACCTCTCTCTCCCTCCCTCCCTCTCAGTTTCTCTCTCTCCGTCTATGGACATTCTTTGTTCCGCTGACCTATCCTCTTGTCCATCTCCCTCTGTCTTCCTTTCTTTTTCTCCGCCTGTCCTTTGTTCCACGGATCTGTCCTCTTCTTCACTTCTCTCTCTCCATCTGTTCATGTGCCTGTCTCGGTCTCTCTCTATAACCTCATCCTCTACAGAGGAGTCTTTGTTATATCTGACCCTCTGTGGTTCTAACCACATCTTCCGCTGCTCAGGGCGCTTCGTCTCCTCCTCTCTTGCTTCTCTACCCTTCACTCTATCGCTACGCTCTCTCTGCCCCCTGTCCACATCCTTCTCTACCTCTGACTCTTTCTCTTCATGACTGTTTCTTCCTCTTCTCCTGTTTCTTTCGCTCTCTATGTCACTGCTCCATTCTCCGCTGCTCTGGACTCGTGGTGGCACCCTTGGGGCTGTCTCACTCTGCGATCGGCTACCTCCGTCTGCTCCTCCCTCCCTTTTGGGATCTGTCTCTCGGTCTCTCTTCTCCCTGCGCCTCCTCTCTTCATCCTCCCCCTTGGAATATATGTCTCTCTCTCTGAATCTCTCTCCGTCCATCCGCTTCCCTCTCTTTCCTGTTACATTAGGCTGTGTTCCCTCCCTCTCTTTCTCCGGGTCCCTCCTTTCCCTTGGTCCGTCCTCTCGCCTGCCTCCTTCTCTCACCCCATCCCTCTCTCTCTCCACTTCCCTCGCTTTTCTCCTGTCCCTCTCTCTGTATTTCTCCATGTCCCTCTCTCCATCCCTGTCCCTGCCCCCGTCCCTCACTCTCTGTCTATAAGCATCTCTCCCTCCATCCCTCTCTCTGTACATCTCCCCCCCTCGCCATTTCTGTCTCTCCTTCTCTTTCTCCCTCACTCTATCCCATGCTGCGTTCCCCTCATTGTCCCCCTCACTTTTACTGTGCGGATGTTTCAGTTCTCTTCTGTTGTCATCCCTCACTCTCTCTTTCCACTTCTCTCCATCACTGTCTCCCTCGCTCCTGGTGTCCCTCTGTCCCTCTCTATTTCCTTCCCTCCTTCCATCCCTGCCCTCTTTATCCGAATAGTTCTGTGAATCTCCCTCTCTCCCTCTAACTTCCCTTTCTCCCTGCCAGAGTTTTGGCCTTTCTCTCTCTCCATCCATATACCTCTCTCTTTTGCTCCATAGGTCATTGCCCTTTGAGTCCCTCTCTCTCCTCCTTTCTCTGAAATCTGGGTCCGCTTCCCTCGCTCTCTCCCTCCGTCTCACTGTCTTATCATCCATGGGCCTCCCTCCATTTTTCTCTCCCTCCTCCTTTGCCCTTATTCTCTCCCTCTCTCTGTATCTTTGTAAGTCCCTCTCTGCGTCTCGATACTGCTGTATCCGTGCTGCTGTCTTTCGTTCTCTCTCCCTGTCGTCCATCTCTGTTCCCTTCTGTCTCTCCAATTGTCTCGTTCCTTCTTTCCCCACATCTTCCTCCACAAATGCACTCATTCTTCTGTCTCTCTCGTTGCTATTTCTTGTCATTCTAGGAAACGTGTCTCCTTTCTTTCTCTCCTTTTCTCTGTCTCTGTCGTTCCCGATCTCCATATTTGAAGTAGGTCTTCCGTTGGCACGTCTCTCTCCCGCTCTCCCCCTTCCTCTCTCTCTCCATTCCCTTTCCTCCTCCCTCCCTCTGGATATGGGGGCACAATCCTTCTCTCTGTTCCTCTCTCTTGGTCCAGGTTCCATCTCTTTTCTTCTATTTCTTGTTTTGTCCTTCAATCTCTCCATTTCTCTTTCTCTCCTCCATTCCTGTTCTCTGATCCTCTCCCTCTCTCTGTCTGTCAGGGCCATAGTTTCAGGTCTGGGACTTGTTTCGCGGGAGATCTGGCTGATTGGCTGAGGGTTCCGGTCGGAAGCGCTTTGATTGGATAGATTAAATGTGTCAAAGGGATTCAGACTGAGGCGTTTGGTCCCCATGGTAACATACTTTTTTCAGAACCTGAAAGATTACAATATTCTCTCATTAACTTATAATTCAAAACAATCTGGACATTCTGCAAGGATACTGCTACAACCAATATAATCACTTGAAGTAGCATCACTTTCAATCACTAAATGGGGATAAAGGAATGTTGAGATCAATGAAAATGGAAGGTGAAGAACAGCCTTAGGCACACTGTGGCCCTCAACCCCTGAAGCTGAATAGTGGCCTAGTGGCTTTACCAACCCTGACCAATGCATCACTATTAATTTATTCAACTGGGTAGTAACATGTTTTTGTCAATTACAAAGAGGTGAAGATACTGTAACTACCATACAACGCAAGTCCAAAGTGTTATAACTGTGGGTGTTATGATGATAAGAATCACAGGCAACAATGTGTTTATGCGACCAGTTTGAGACCACAGCGTCACAACCTTTGGTCAGACAACACTTAAAAAATAACCATTATAGCCAACCCTCAAAACACTTTAACTCAATGGATTATACTGCTAACTGCTTGAGTTAATTTAAAGGGAAAAGCCACTCAAAAACTATATTTTGGTAAAAATATAGTTTGAGTGGATTTTCCCTTTAAGCTTGGAGCACCAGGTATCTATACAACAACAGAGCCAACAGCAAAGTGTTGTAGAAATATAGAAACAGCCCAGCAGATTATATGACACCTGGGAACACTGATTTATTGAACGCAGCACAGCACACGTCTGCATAGCACAGTCCACATAACATCGCTCAACACACCAAATAACCCTAAAACAGGACTCTCTTACACACAATGAAAACATACATGTAACACATAAACCACTAGACAAATTAGCCATGAATCAATGTTAGAACTGTAGATTGACTGGTAGATCAGCAGAGAAACACAGTAAAGAGATCTGAGGGACTCACATGAGGTTAGTATGCCGGGGCGGTCTAGTCTCTCTTCAGCTTTCAGTTAGTTCAGTAGTGTGAACTAACAAGGATTTCAAAGTTCTATTCAATTTTAATCCAATCCTGACCCTCTGTCTCTCTCTGCATCTCTCTTCTTCTCAATCTGTCTGTCCCGCTAAAACAATGAATGTTTACGCCTCAACCTCTCCCCTCTGCTCTTCTCTCTCTCTCCTTCTCTCTCTCTCCTCCCCCCTTCCCTGCTCAAATTCCCAAACAAGTCTGAACGGATTGACACTTATCTTCACCCTCCTCTTTTTCTCTCTGACATGTCTTCACAGCCACTGTTAATTAACAGAGGAATCTGGACAAACCAAACGAAAGGCTGCTGACTTTATCCCACAAATCAATCTGTTCTCCTTCCTCCAACACTGACGTGATCAGTTACTGTTGACCCCGAGATAAGGCTTGCCGAGACTCACTCTCACTCTCTCTCTCTCTCTCTCTCTCTCTCTCTCTCTCTCTCTCTCTCTCTCTCTCTCTCTCTCTCTCTCTCTCTCTCTCTCTCTCTCTCTCTCTCTCTCTCTCTCTCCTGCTCCATTCCTCTCTCACCAAACACAGGAAGAACACCTCCTGGGTGTCTCTCCCTTTTCTGTGATTGGTTGATGCAGGATAGCCGGGTGTGTCTGCACAGCACACTTAAGGCAGGTAAGGGCTGTAGATTCTAGAATAAAGGAAGGGGGAGGGGAGGCAAAGAGGAGCGAGAACACACTCACACACTCACACAGCCACTCAGCAAACAAACACAGCCTACGCAGGCTTATAAAAACGTCCCTAACATTCCCAGGAGAAAGGAAAGCTTCCACAGAAAAGGAAAGCTAGTTCTTTGGATCACAGTAACAGGATTGGGCAATAACAGAAAAGGGAGAGGGACTATGTCAGCTGTACTGTCAGTGCTGCTAGGGCCAGGAGTTTACCCTGAACACTTGACCTGACTAGGAAACCTTGGGGCCTGAGTCATTACAAATATCAATTATTTAAGTATGCAAACAGAGTCTTTTTATTCTCCATGAGGAATTACTGGAATCTGTAAGATCACTAAATAATGTAAATCCATAAGAAAAAGTGTCAGATAAATGTATTTTAATGCTCCTCTCCATTTGTATTTTCTGGGCTGGGGTTCAATGAGGGTGGGGTGTCAGAGTGGAGGGAATCTACACCTCCTCAGGATGGGAGACAGCAATCAATGGCAATTTAATGATTCAAATAATTTTTGGGAAAGAAACTAATCATCAAGTCTGTTCCAAAATATTTGTGGAGAAGCAACTGTATTTTCACATCTGTCTGTTCCACCTCTAGATAATCCTATTGTAGCCTCATCCCATGATCAAAAATACTTGAAGTGGTGTGCTATCTTTTGTCCTTTCATGTAAATGCATGTAGGAGTGTGCTAATTAGGTTTCAGTGACAATCAGACAAAGAAGAGTATTTTGTGAGGGGGAACAGGTTTGGGCTATATCACCATCACCACTCAACACAGTGATCAGTCTGTGAACAGCAGGGAGTGCTGTCTACTAGAGGGTGACAGACACAGTGAAGAAACTTTGTTGATCCTTGAGCATACCCTTTGTCTATTCCATTGTGAGCTTGATGTAGTTATTTCACTGTCAGTTGAGTTGAGTTTCCTCTGAAGAGTGGAAACAATGGTCATCATCTTGAATTTAGTGACACATTCAGCCATGGTAGACGTTCATGTGACTTCACCCTACATCAAACATCTCTCTTGTTTTAAACTGTGTGTATGCTATCAGACCTCTGATCTGTGTGATGATGTCTGGTTCATTCAGGCCTTAAACATATTATTTATAAATTGCCTAATTACTTGTAAGTAAATAAATATAGACAGCCTTATTGTATTTTATATCCTATATCATCTGAAGCTGTGCATAGCTGAAGCTATCAATGTCGTTTCCCAGATTTACACTGGCTAAAGTAATGGGAAAACATGAGAGAATGGCGAGGGTTTAAATTCAGAACATCACTTGCTGTGTGATGTTTGTTCGTTCTTGCCACCCTTACCAATAACTTCCCAACTACAAATTCCCAAATCAGCTGACAGGGTTGTGAAGCCGTCGAGGGAGGAATATGACAACTACTGTGCTGCTCCACAGCAAGCGAATCGAGGAATCCAGCAGAAATAGGACGTGTTTAACTACTCTTGTGGGGACCAGAAGTCCCCACAAGAATAGTAAACAAACAAAAATTTGACCAACTGGGGACATTTTGTTAGTCCCCACGAGGTCAAATGCTATTTCGGGGGGGTTTAAGGTTAAGGTTAGAATTAGTGTTACGGTTAGAATTACGTTAAGGGTTAGGGTAAGGAGCTAGGGTTAGTTTTAGGGTTAGGGTTAGGAGCTATGGTTATGTTTAGGGTTAGGGTTAAGGTTAAGGTTAGGTTTTTGGGTTGAGGTTAGGGTTAGGGTTAGGGTTAGGGTTAGGGTTAGGGTTAGGGTTGAGGTTAGGGTTAGGGTTAGAGGTTAGGGAAAATAGGATTTTGAATGGGACTGAATTGTGTGTCCCCACAAGGTTAGCTGTACAAGACTATATGAGTGCACTTGTTTGAAATGGAAAAGCATTGCAGTAGATATTGATAAAGAAGAACATCAAGACGAAGCAGCTGCTTTACATTTTAGTCATTTATCAGACGCTCTTATCCAGAGCGACTTACAGTTAGTGAGTGCATACACATATATATTTTTTCATACTTTACAAGTGGGATGCACTGTTGAGCGCTACATCCCGAGGGGTTCGTGCTGATTGTACGGAGATTGTGACAGCCGGTTAAATGGCGTCCCTTGACAAGGCAAGAACAAGATGTATGTCAGGAGAAGTGCAGTATTATCACATTTTATTTGTCACATGCGCCGAATACAACAGATGTAGACCTTACTGTGAAATGCTTACTTACAAGCCCTTAACCAACAATGCAGTTCAAGAAATAGAGTTAAGAAAATATTTACTAAATAAACTAAAGTAAAAAACAAAAATGTGTACATGTAGGTAGGGATAAAGTGACTATGCATAGATAATAAACAGTGAGTAGCAGCTGTGTAAAAACAAACAGTGGGGGGTGGGGGGGGGGGGGAATGTAAATAGTCCGGGTGGCCATTTGATTAATTGTTCAGCAGTCTTATAGCTTCGGGGTAGAAGCTGTTAAGGAGCCTTTTGGACCTAGACTTGGCGCTCCAGTACCACTTGCCGTGCGGTAGCAGAGAGAACAGTCTATGACTTGGGTGACTGGAGTCTTTGACAATTTTTTGGGCCTTCCTCTGACACCGCCTATTATATAGGTCCTGTATGGCAGGAAGCTTGGCCCCAGTGATGTATTGGGCCGTACGCACTACCCTCTGTAGCGCCTTACGGTCGGATGCCGAGCAGTTGCCATACCAGGCGGTGATGCAACCGGTCAGGATGCTCTCGATGGTGCAGCTGTAGAACTTTTTGAGGATCTGGGGACCCATGCAAAATCTTTTCAGTCTCCTGAGGGGGAAAAGGTGGTCTCTGACCTCCTCCCTATAGGCTGTCTCATCGTTGTCGGTGATCAAGCCTACGACTGTTGTGTCGTCAGTAAACTTAATGATGGTGTTGGCCACGCAGTCGTGGGTGAACAGGGAGTACAGGAGGGGACTAAGCACACACCCCTGAGGCGTCTCAGTGTTGAGGATCAGCGTGGCAGATGGGTTGTTGTCTACCCTTACCACACTATGGTGTTAAACGCTGAGCTGTAGTCAATGAACAGCATTCTCACATAGGTGTTCCTTTTGTCCAGGTGGGAAAGGGCAGTTTGGAGTGCGATTGAGATTGCGTCATCATAAGGAGACTTATACTTGGAATACGAAGGAGGAATGGAGGGAAAAAGAGAGGCAGAGTAGGTCTAAGAGAGAGAGGGAGGAAGAAGGTGAGCTTGAGTCATTTAAAAATGGCGGGAAAAGGGAGATGGTTTGTTAAAGAAGAATGGTAGAATGTGTAAGCAGAGTGAGTTGAAGACAGGAGGAGAAATAGAAGTGAATGAGGGCGAAGTATCGGAGGTGATAGGTGTGGTGAAGTTCTCGGAGCGCGAAGCTTGCACCGAGGGTCAGGATAAAGATGAGTCTGTGACAGTAGGAGTGATGTTTTCGGAAAAATTGGACCCTTGCCTTTTGGCTGATCCATTTGTGGTTTCAGGGTGGGTGAAAACAGAGTTGGGTGCTGTGAAATCGGTGAGGGTAACCAGAAGTGGTCTGGTGATAATTGTTTGTGTTTCTGCTGGTCAGAGGGAGCAGGCGCTCCGTGTTAAACTAATGGGGGCAAGAGATGTGAATTGTTTTGCTCTCAAGAAAAGGGCGCCATTGAAAGGAGTGATTACTGGGGTAGCGGTAAATGTGAAAGCTGACCAACTGAAGGGGAAGATTCCCGGTGTTTGTGATGCTCGTTGTTAGGTGGGGGTGTGAGTGGTGAAACCGAAGAGTCATTGTCTGTTCTTTTGAGTTTTGATGTTGAGTCTTTGCCCGACAAAGTGATGTTAGGATATATAAGTTATTCTGTACGAGCTTTTGTGCCAAATACATTACGTTGTTACAGGAGTCAAGCTTATGGGCTTGTGGCAGCAGTGTGTAGGAGGGAGGTTCCTAGGTGTGAGAAGTGTGCAGAAGGGCATGTGACAAAGAAATGTGTAGCATTGGGGAAAGTAGTGGTATGTGTTAATTATAGGGGTGCCCATGGGGCTGGGGATCAGAAATGTCCCGTGCGAGAGAGGCAGGTTGAGGTTTCCAGGGTTAGAGTAGTGCAGAAGTTGTCATATGCTGAGGCAGTGAAGAAAGTAGAAGAAGATGGGTCAAGGGGGAGGGATCCTGAGAGGAGTGGTGTGAGTAGTAGATATGTACCAGTACAGAGGGATAAACCAACAAGTGATATATGTTTCAGTAAGATTGGATTTTTGACATTTATAGCAATAACTATTAACTGTACTGCAGTGATGGAACGTAAGTTGCAGAAAATAGAGGTTGTGGTGGCAGCTGCAGAGAGGTAATTGGGTGTCTCCCGAGTGGTGCAGTGGTCTAAGGCACTGCATCGCAGTGCTAGCTGTGCCACTAGAGATCCTGGTTCGAATCCAGGCTCGTAGCCGGCCGCGACCGGGAGACCCATGGGGCGGCACACAATTGGTCCAGGGTAGGGGAGGGAAAGGCCGGCAGGGATGTAGCTCAGTTGATAGAGCATGGCGTTTGCAACGCCAGGGTTGTGAGTTCGATTCCCACAGGGGGAAATATATATATAATGTATGCACTAACTGTAAGTCGCTCTGGATAAGAGCGTCTGCTAAATGACTAAAATGTAAATGTGCAAGATTTGACTTCAGAAGAGTTACAGGGTGTGTTAAGTGGTGGTGTCCCATCCTTTCAGGCTGTTGGCCTGAAGTAGGACTAAATAGATTTAAATAGTGGAGTATGGTTATATTTATTATCATTTAATTTTTTAGTGAGTGTAGTGTTATTTTAAGCAACGTATAAGGGAGTTATACTCTAGTCTAGTAGGTGGCGGTAATGCAACATTTATTGGATGCCAACCACCGTTAAACCTCATCGAAGGAGAGGAACAGGGTTGTGAAGAATCAACTAGTTCCGCTTGTTACAACTAGTCACATGCGTTTCCTTGTTTAGTGCCACTTCCGCATCTGACATAAAGTAACTCTAGACGCTGTATAATGATTTTATAGCATAAATCGTTTCTATTAAAGTGCATTTTAAAGCGGACTGTTAACGAACATGGGTTTGTGATTGTGCGTGATCGAATTTGATTACCAGGTGTTAGTCTGTTGCATTTGCAAGACAAAACACGACACAGTGTCCCATTTAGCTAGCTTAGCTTGCTTTTGCTAGCTACTTGATCAGCTAGACTGTAGCCACTTCAACCTACACTATTCATTGGCTACACTAACGGAATAGCTGGTTACATCTTTTCAGAATGAAGGTATGTCTAAAAGTTGTTACTGTTCCAGTATCAGCCGAGGCGAGGGGTGTATTCGGGATGCGTAACGTTCTAAAACGTTTCAAAAGTTGCATGACAGATGCTTTGTTAATTACCGCTATCATCCATTTTGCTATGATTTACGGCATCTACCACGGTGTTTATGTCAAACTCGTTTCTGTAATTTATGTTCGACAGTTTTGCCTTGAGCGCTCACGGAACGTTGCAGCAACCATCCTGAATGCAGCTTAGGTCAGGGGTGTGCAAGTCAAGATGGTGGGATAGTTTCATTTCCTCCTGCAAACAGAAATGTTATGCCGCGTTCATAACAACTGTGAACTCGGAAATCTCGGACGTCGAGTGTTAAAGACAACTGGGAACTCAGGGGAAAAAAGAGCCACGATGTTTTATTTATTTTTTAAACTGACCTCCAACTCGTAATTCCTATTTGGGAACTATAACCAGGGCCTCTTTCTAGAGCTCCGAGCTGAAGATCACTGACGTTATGATTTGATCTACTATTTTTCCGAGTTCCCAATTGTCTGGAACGCACCATTATTGTAAGCAGCTTTGCTGCGTCATTTTAGTTTTGTCTTGGCAGGCCTACTTGCTCATGAGATGTATCATGTCTTAGGAATCACAGAAATAGTGACACAGAGTGTACAAAACATTAGGAACACCTTCCTAAAATTGAGTTTTGCCCTCAGAACTGCCTAAATTCGTTGGGACTCTACAAGATGTCGAAAGTGTTCGACAGGGATGCTGGCCCATGTTGACTCTCAATGCTTCCCACAGTTGTGTCAAGTTGGCTGGATGTCCTTTGGGTGATAAACCATTCTTTATACACACAGGAAACTGTTGAGTGTGAAAAACCCAGCAGCGTTGCTGTTGTTGACACAACAACCGATGCGCTTGGGCACCTACTACCATACCCCCTTCAAAGGCACTTAAATATTTTGTCTTAGCCATTCAGTCTCTGAATGGCACACACATACAATCCATGTGCTTAAAAATCCTTCTTTAACCTGTCTTATCCTCTTCATCTATATTGATTGAAGTGGATTTATCAGGTGACATCAATAAGGGATCATAGCTTTCACCTGGTCAGTCTCATGGAAAGAGCAAGTGTTCCTAATGTTTTGTACCATCATTGTAAATATCACAAGGAAGGTGTTTTTTCTCAGTAGTCCTACTACAACATTAAAAGTGCAGCACTCATTTACTGCTTTTATCAGTGTCATTGTTTCAAAATTAATTGGTTAGGCAATGAATCAGTCCTGCAGTGAAACAGACCAAATAAGCCTTACTAAGTATAGTATTTTAATCGTGTGCGATTATATATTTCCCCCAGGTGTCCATGCCCCCCCCACACACAGCGACGTCTGTGCGGCTGTTAGTTCTGGCTGTTCAGCTGGTCCTGTTGGTGTGTGGAGGCCAGGCCAGTGACAACACCAAGAGGTGTAAACTGTTCTCTGAGTCCCTGGCAGAACGGAAGGTCCTCAGTCTTCTAGAACCACTCACTAACAAGAAGTAAGGAATTACCGAAATAGAAGAAAACATAGAAATATCTGTGGTATGTCCCATTGCTTTAACAGGTGAGGGGTATCAAAGCAAGTGTTTATCAGCAAAAAAGTAAGACTCCACGCACACTGACGTCAGTTGCTTGGGGAGATGAAATTATACTTTGTCAGCTGTCACGGAAATTAGCTTTGCATGAAGGTGTAAAAAGGGTATTGATCAGCAGTCAGGAGGCCACGTTAAGCTTGGAAACTCCCTTAGTTTTCCAGAGTGTGTTCATTTTAGTCTACTTCACATGTAACACTTATACAAGGTAACGTTAGCTCACTGTTTTTTGTTCACGGTTCCCTTGGTTACAGTTTCTCGGTGGAGACGAAAAGCGGCAAGGAGAGCTACACGTACCAGTTCCAGGTGTGTGGGGATGCGGGGAAAACGGTAGGAGCGGGACTCGTTCAGATCGACCAGACCGGGAAAGAAAGTGAGAAAGTGCTTGGCCTGTACAATGCAACACAGGCTATCGGAGGAAGTAAGAATGTCCGTGTTCTTTATCTTTTCCTTTGAAAAAGTCATGTGACAGTCGTATCAGTATGTTACGGTATGTTCTAGTATCTCTGTAAGTCTGCTGTAGCATGACCAGATATAGTGATGCCCTTTCTCTCTTCCCTTCATCGCTCTCGCTCGCTCTCTGCTACCCATCACCCCCTACAGGTGACTGGGTGATGCTGATCTACAGCAACGGCACCAGGTATGACGGCCACTGTTCCAAGGAGATGAGGAAAGCCATCGTCATGATCTCCTGCAACAGAGGAGTGGAAATGGTGAGAGAGGGAAGGGAGGGTTTGGGCCGTATTCTTCAATGTCTATAGATCATTGTGGTGTGATGATTTGACATGCCTATCTCGCTTTCTCCCTGTCACGAACTGATGCACACCTCTCTACATCCCCTCCTTTCATCCTCCCTCTTCCTCAAACCTCTGTCTTCCTCTCTTTCTTTCTCTCACTCTCCCCATTTACCTCTATCTTAGGGGAAGCTGGAAGTGGTGTTGGAGGAGAGGGAGAGAGAGAGGGACTGTTTCTATCTGTTTGAACTGGACTCCAGTGCTGTCTGTCCCGCTCTGCCATCCCAGCTCAGTGCAGGCTCCATAATACTCATAATGTTAGTACTAAGATTATGCACCCTTCCTGATTACACACACTCATTTGACTACAAAAATACTCACACACTTATCCCCAACCCGCTGGCTTGCACACAGGGCAGCAACAAAGGCTCTCCATTTCTGGCTCTCCAACACAAATACTCAATACCCTATGAAATGGACTTGTCATTCGCTCACAACAAACAAAGCTACAAGACCAAGCAAAACTGAACGGAGAAATGAATGGTCATATTTACATATTTATTGGTATTCATTATGATAATGGTCTCTTATTTCCTCAACGCTTAACACAGCAGAACACCAGAATAATTATCACTGTGAATCATTGTGATGTTTGTTCATGTGTCAATTAATGGGATGGGTTTCCAACAGGAGATTTGACCCAGTAATATTTGTTCATTCATTCCTCTCTACCCCAGTGGGTTCGTCCTCTTGTCACTGTACCTCATTTGTGGATTCCTCTACCAGCGGTTGATTGTCGGGGCCAAAGGGTTGCAGCAGTTCCCCAATTATGTCTTCTGGACGCAGGTTGGCAACCTGGCAGCGGTGAGTGTTTGTAGAGGTCACAACACTGTCTCACGTCAGACGGCGTCACTCCTACGTGAAGCTCGTCCCTCAAAAGATCTGTCTTGTGGGACGTGGACCTCATCTAAAAAAAATCTAGATTTTCCTAATCTGCCTAACACTAGTTCCTAATTCTGAAAATCACTCCTCTCTTGGTAGCTATGACACACTGGCTACTACGGCAAATCATGCTCGATCAGCTGAGCAAACTTGCTCCAGCTAGCAGCCTAGTGCAAGCTTGTTTGAATGGCCATACAGTAGCTAGTTTGCCAGCTTGTTGATGAAGTACGGCAGCAAAGTTATGGGACTGTTCTTAGAAATTAGCATGTATCTGACTCGGACAGATGGCATTGTGCCTCGCTACTTTCTAACATTTGGCCAACGCGATAATGTCGCAGAGAGCAGTCATCTGTGCTGTAGAACTCGGCGCGCTAATCACGGCATAACAGATATCATGAAAACTAATTTGTGCGTTAGCTGGAACTTCACTACACTAGCTAGTGTTGATAAAACAAGTTTACTGGAGAACGGAGACCAAGTAGAGACTTTTGGACAAGGTGGATAATTGTATAATATAAGGCAGTTTATTCAGAGGTAAAGATATCTGGAATCGCGTGCACGGACCCGTTCGTCAATCTCGTAGGGAGATATCTGAGAGAGCCCCTAAACATTGTGTGCTGACATTTTATACAATAAAATGAAGTAGGTTGATTCTAGTAGTTCTGATCTTCTGATTGGTCCTGATGAGTTGGGCGAGGTCCCCTCCAGGTTAGTATCACTGTTGCATTGGCTCTGAGTCGGGTTCTCTGTCTTCAGATGTTCAGCCTAAGAGAAGAGGATTTGTGTGTGTGTGTGTGTGTGTGTATGTGTGTATGTGTGTATGTGTAATATAATAATATAATATGCCATTTAGCGTATGTGTGTGTGTGTGTGTGTGTGTGTGTGTGTGTGTGTGTGTGTGTGAGGGGGGGTGTGTGTGTGTGTGTCCTCAGAGCAAGAACTCGTGAGTTGGAAGAACTGAGAGACCTATGGCGTGGGTGTTGTTCATAGCCACCTGCTGATAAGGCTGACAAGATAGAAGTCTTTTGTGCATTGTATTAAATACAAAGGCCCAACGCAAAATGGGTCATGCACAAGATTTTAGTCAGACCAAGCTATAACATTATATATTTACTACGACACTAGCTAGAGGGAGTATTCAGCATTGAGTGGGTGAACTGGCGTTGTTAGCATCCCTGCCTTTCGTTTCATATGGATTGATTTGAGACTGGTTCAGCCAGAAAGCAGACACGAGCTAGCTAGCAAATGTTTGTGCACATTTCGAATGTAAATACTGATTATACCACCAGAAAATACTGTAGCTAGAGAATTAGGTAGTGAAGACTTGCTCATGAAAAAAACACCAATATTAGCTACAGGTTTATTGTTTTTGGTATGTTTAACTCTGACTCTTTTGAGGATGAAAGGGGGTTTAGTGGACAATGTCACCTTGGTAACATTTTCGAACTTCTTTCTAGCTATGCGATGAGTGTTTGCGAGTTGTCAGATAGATCGGTGCAGATGGCTGTTGCGCTATCTGACGTGAGACAATGGACGTCATATATCTCTGGGCCAATCCCAAACCAAACCCTATCCCCTACGAGTGTTTAGGTCAGAAGAGGGTATATGGGTTGATTTTGGGATTCAGTGTCTGTGTTGGAGGGTATATGGGTTGATTTGGTATTCAGTGTCTATTGAATGAGGGTATATGGGTTGATTTGGGATTCAGGGTCTATGTTGAAGGAGGGTATATGGGTTGATTTGGGATTCAGGGTCTATGTTGAAGGAGGGTATATGGGTTGATTTGGGATTCAGGGTCTATGTTGAAGGAGGGTATATGGGTTGATTTTTGGATTCTATGTCGGAGGAGGGTATATGGGTTGATTTGGGATTCAGTGTGTATGTTGAAGGCCACATTTATGCATTACTTTAGGGCACTTAGCTCTTCTGTGAGGGCTGGGATTGGCTAGACAGTCATAACTCTCTTCTCACTCTCTCTCACCCTCAGGATGGATGTAATTTCGTGTGTAGGACACAGGGCCCCGAAGAGGAACCTCCCACATACAGGGGCGTGTCCACAGAGCCAGAGGAGGAGCCAGAAGAGAGGGATGACCACTTGCTTCCCATGTGATCTGATGACGTCAGTAGTGGGAGGGATCTATCCCGTGTGACGCTTTGGATAGATATTGCCCTTACGCACAGATCTAGGATCATCACTTACTCTCTCCAAATCCGGAGAAACATAAAACTGACCTCAGTTCAGTGTCTAGGCGCAACTTCATCCTAGTTCGTTTTGACAGTTTCAGGGACGAGTTTAGAGGTGGGCACACCAGTTTATGGAAGGTTGGAAGATCTGTCTGTGACATCTGACTCCCAAACACTTAGTTCATTATATTAGATGATAAGTCACCTCCCCTGGTTTGCATGGCCCAGGCGTCATTATTTGGAGGTGGCAACAAAAACCTCGATACACTTTTTTTCCTTTCATGAACTGGAGTGGCCACCTCTGGATGGAGAGTGATGTCTCAAAAACTCTGTTACATTTGGCACAATACAAGGGTCGTTACTAGTTAACGCAGCCACAAAGTCATGAACCCTGCCTATTTCTAAAATGTATGTTCTTAAAATCTGATTTTAAACCTAACTAACCTTAATCACACTGATAACCTGATGCCTAACCCTGACCTTAAATTTAGACCAAAAGCACATTTTTGTTTTCATTAATCTTTATGAAAGAGCCAATTTTGACTTTGGGGCTGTGTTATCTAGTGGAAACCGAAAGGCCTTTCTACATGACTGACATATGTTAGTGTGGACACAATGCATCCATAGGAACCGTTTCTAACACGACTCCCATCCAGTTTGTTTCAGTAGCTGATGGCTGTACTGACTCGTAGGTCACACTTTATATGAAGGTCTGCTTGCTTATACATTGCTTAGAATCCTTTTTACATGGTAATATCACAGTAAGTGAATACATGCAGGCTTGTTATTCACGGTTTATATGCTTACAGGTCATCGTAATAAATGGTTTATACATTTAAAACAGTAACATATATTTACTATTGTTAAGAAATAAATAAACACAAAATATCACTTAGCCTAAAATTTACGAATGGGTAAAAATATTTAATAACGACCTTCAAATGAAATTGGACCACAATACACTACAGTACAGACACACACATTTACTCCGTGTTGCTATTTTAGAGTAGGATGCTGACTGGGCCTTGACCAAAATGTACTTTTGACCCTTTACACCTTTTCCTTAGCTTTTGAAGAGTAGGGTTGGGACCAATTACATTTTAATTCAGTTCCCATCAGTTCACTTCCTAAGTTGACAAAATTGAAATGGCATTGACCCCAACCATTCCTACTGTTATGTTGCGTTCATAACAGAGTGGGAATGTGATAATTACCAGTTGTGAAGTCGTAAATACCAGTTGGATGCATTCACGTTCTTTAAACTCTTTGAGAAACGCAGATTGGCTAATGGCCAACAAGCGGCATCAACTGTAAATTAAAAGTACAGCTTTCACGCTTGTGAACAAATTAGTGTTCAAAAACCATATTAATAGATTGCTTTTTATAAATAATGTTTTGTTGCATTTAACAGCCAAAAATGCTGTTATCAAGGTAATTTCCTTAGTAGGTGACGTCAGAGGTCACCATGTGGGAGAAGTCTGAGCTCAGAGATGATAGACAAGTTTCCCACTAGTAATTACCAGCTGGAGGGGTGTTCAAGTGGATTTTTTCCATCGTATGTGGTAAATACCTCTTTCCCACTTGGTTATGATACTGAGGACATTTATTATGATTTTGTAATATAATGCTGTGATTGAACAGGACCTTCATAAGGCAACAGAAGGCACTTTGCGTTCAACAGTAAAATGGAGGAACAGAAGACATTTATATAATCATGAAAAATACACATTTATTATGTGCTATCTGTGACGTGGGTGAATATTTTTGTTTGTTTGATTTGTGGTGTTCTTAAAAATAAAAAAGACTTGGCCCATAGCACTCGCTTAGTTCAACCAGGTCCTGAAAGATAGCATTAGTTAGACCTGACCCAGGGCAACAGGCCCCAATGAGACATGGAGAAACGGATCAGAACTAAACCAAATCTGGTTTAGTTTCAATGGATTTGGTCAGTTCTGACTTTGGCTTTAGTTTGTGATGCTATTTGTTCTTACAGAAGAGAGGAAGAGTAAAATAATTTGTTTAGTTTGTTTTTTGCTTTTGCATAAAAATAAAAAAAATGAATAAAGTGTGTTTGATTACAGTTCTGAATCTGTCGTGTATGACAAGTTTGAGTGTGCTGGCGTGTTTGCAGGGGCAATTAACTCCCTAAGCAACACAATGTAAAACATTATAATAAATATATTTTTAAAACAACTGCTCTCTATGTACTGATAAAATATGATTTACAGTGCCTTCGGAAAGTATTCCGACCCCTTGACTTTTCCACATTTTGTTACGTTACAGCCTTATTCTAAAATGGGTTAAATAAAAAAATGTCGTCATCAATCTACACACAATACCCCATAATGACAAAGAAAAAACAGGTTTTTATACATTTTGGCTAATTTATTAAAAATAAAAACAGAAATACCTTATTTACATAATTATTCAAAATTGAGCTCAGGTGCAACCTGTTTCCATTGATCATCCTTGAGATGTTTCTACAACTTGATTGGATTCCACCTGTGGTAAATTCAATTGATTGGACATTATTTGGAAAGGCACACACCTGTCTATATAAGGTCCCACAGTTGACAGTGCAAAAACCAAGCCATGAGGTCGAAGGAATTGTCCGTAGATCTCCGAGACAGGATTGTGTCGAGGCACAGATCTGGGGAAGGGTTCCAAAACATTTCTGCAGCATTGAAGGTCCCCAAGAACATAGTGGCCTCCATCATTCTTAAATGGAAGAAGTTTGGAACCACCAAGACTCTTCCTAGAGCTGGTTGCCTGGCCAAACAGCAATCGGGGTAGAAGGGCCTTGGTCAGGGAGGTGACCAAGAACCCGATGGTCACTCTGACAGAGCTCCAGAGTTCCTCTGTGGAGATGGGAGAACCTCCCAGAAGGACAACCATCTCTGCAGCACTCCATCAATCAGGCCTTTATGGTAGTTGCCAGACGGAAGCCACTCCTCAGTAAAAGGCACATGACATCCCAAAAGGCACCTAAAGGACTCTCAGACCATGAGAAACAAGATTCTCTGTTCTGATGAAACCAAGATTTAACTCTTTGGCCTGAATTCGAAGCATCACATCTGGAGGAAACCTGGCACCATCCCTACGGTGAAGCATATTGGTGGCAGCATCATACTGTGGGGATGTTTTTCAGCTGAAGGGATTGGGAGACTAGTCAGGATCGAGGGAAAGTACAGAGAGATCCTTGATGAAAACCTGCTCCAGAGCACTCAGAACCTTCGACTGGGGTGAAGGTTCACCTTCCAACAGGACAATGACCCTAAGCAAACAGCCAAGACAATGCAGGAATGGCTTCGGGACAAGTCTGAATGTCCTTGACTGGCCCAGCTAGAGCCCGGACTTGAACCTGATCTAACATCTCTGGAGACCTGAAAATGTTTTGTTCCCTGAGCCACTTAGTTATCACTTTTGCCTTATGGCAAGGTGCTCCATCATGCTGGAAAAGGCATTGTTCGTCACCAAACTGTTCTTGGATGGTTGGGAGAAGTTGCTCTCTGAGAATGTGTTGGTACCATTCTTTATTCATGGCTGTGTTCTTAGGCGAAATGGTGAGTGAGCCCACTCCCTTGGCTGAGAAGCAACCCCACACATGAATGGTCTCAGGATGCTTTACTGTTGGCATGACACAGGACTGATGGTAGCGCTCACCTTATCTTCTCCGGACAAGCTTTTTTCTGGATGCCCCAAACAATCGGAAAGGGGATTCATCAGAGAAAATGACTTTATCCCAGTCCTCAGCAGTCCAATCCCTGTACCTTTTGCAGAATATCAGTCTGTCCCTGATGTTTTTCCTGGAGATAAGTGGCTTCCTCGCTGCCCTTCTTGACACCAGGCCATCCTCCAAAAGTCTTCGCCTCACTGTGCGTGCAGATGCACTCACACCTGCCTGCTGCCATTCCTGAGCAAGCTCTGCACTGGTGGTGCCCCAATCCCGCAGCTGAATCAACTTTAGGAGACGGTCCTGGCGCTTGCTGGACTTTCTTGGGCGCCCTGAAGCCTTCTTCACAACAATTTAACCTCTCTCCTTGAAGTTCTAAATGGTTGATTTAGGTGCAATCTTACTAGCAGCAATATCCTTGCCTGTGAAGCCATTTTTGTGCAAAGCAATGATGGCGGCACGTGTTTCCTTGCAGGTAACCATGGTTAACAAATGAAGAACAATGACTTCAAGCACCACCCTCCTTTTAAAGCTTCCAGTCTGTTATTCTAACTCAATCAGCATGATAGAGTGATCTCCAGCCTTGTCCTCGTCAACACTCTCACCTGTGTTAACAAAATCATCACTGACATGATGTCAGCTGGTCCTTTTGTGGCAGGGCTGAAATGCAGTGGAATTTTTTGGGGGTATTAAGTTCATTTTCATGGCAAAGAGGGACTTTGCAATTAATTGCAATTCATCTGATCACTCTTCATAACATTCTGGAGTATATGCAAATTGCCATCATAAAAACTGAAGCAGCAGACTGTGAAAATTAATATTTGTGTCATTCTCAACTTTTGACCACGACTGTAGATACTTTAAAAAAAGAACTAAATTATTAAGATTTTTTCTTTCCAGTATAATAAGTCATAGACTAGACATAATCATACAACCTAATTAATAATAAAAATCACAGTTATGGAGGTTGAGTTTCCCTCTGGAAGATGAGGTTGAGGAGGGCTAAGTAGCAAGCCAACACCTCCACCTGGAGTAGGGCCCTCAGCTTGTCTATCTCAGCCTGGACAGAGGCCTCTATCTGCAGGTAACTCCAGTGGAAGTCCCTGGGAGGTTTCCCTCCCTGGTGGTAGTGTCTCACAATCATCACTGCTCTCTTAATCTGAGAACACTTTTCCTCCTCCCCCTCCCTATTCAGAATGTACATGTAGGTCTGGACCTGGTAGCTGTACTCATGTGTTTTGTTTATTTCCGCATGGTTACTGTTGGGGATTTTAGTGAACAGTTTCCCAACCATGTCGCCGGTAGTGCTTTTGCATTCAATCACAAGCCGCTCACATTTCCTCTTGTCAGTGGCCTTTCCGTTTTTTCCAGAATTGTCAGTCTGGATTTGGGCCAGGAAGTCCAACTTTCCACTGATGAATCCATACTCCACCTTGTTGCCTTCGGTGTATGATGCTGTCCTGGTTCCACCTGACCCGCCCTCTCCCAGCTCATGAAAGAACTTGAGCATTTCCAACTCGTCTGCTTTATTCTGGAAGAACATACCGAAACGCTGAGGCCTGTGTGACACTCCGTTCCTCCAGAACCCTGACTCGTCACAATACTCTTTGCTCTCAATGTCTTTCACATTCACTCTGGTTCCTTGAGTCACTATCGAAGACACCTCCCCCACCTCCAGCCTAGCCCAACTCCTGGTGGCAGCAGTGGTGTACATAGCCGGTGTTGAGACCGCTGTATCACCCATGTACCTATTCCTCAGCCTGAACTCTCGGCCTGTGTTGGTCTTGTTCCCCCTCCAGTGTTTCCTACGCTTTTCTTCATCATCCTCCTGGTCAAAGAAGAGGAGTTTTGTGATTTGAAGGACCTGGCCGTCCCTTTTCATGGCCAGAAAGTGTTTAACCTCCTGGCAGCCCAGTCGAGGAACGGCTTTGAACCGGATGTTAAAGTGTTCCAGGTCTGGGATGATGTTCTGGGCATCCTGGATACTGCTCTCCATGTTAGCCAGCTTAATCACCTGTGGGGTTAGGACACCTTCAGGGAGCCTGACGCTCAGTGATTTCATCAGCTGGAGGTAGTCCTGCTGGGTTAGATGTGAGTCTTCTCCTGGTCTTCCACCAACCACAGCCCTATCTCCTCCTTCAACATCTCCTCTTTGTCCTACCTCATTCTCACCTCCTCCTCCCAATCCAGCTCCCCCTCCACCTCTTACACCCAAACCTCCATTACCTCTCCCACCCACCCCTCTGTTCACTCTTCCTCTCTTCTCTATCTTCAGTTCTACTGGTTCTACATCTCCCTGGCCTAGACCGTCTCTATTTGCAGTCACCCCCCTTCCTCTCCCTGGACCTCCGTCCCTTACTTTAGGTTCTTCTCCTCCATTTCCTATCCCTTCTACCTTTCCATTCTCTCTAACATTTCCTTTTCTATTTGTTCCTTTGACATTCGTGACACTTATAACTGATTTGATTACTTGCTCTGTACTTCCGCCTGCAACTTCCCCCTCTCTATATCTACTCCATGCTGCTCCTACTCTGCCTCCCCCCTTTCCGACATCGGTCTTTGCACCCTTTCCTCCAATATTTTCCTGACCTAGAGCATAGTTTTCTGCCCTATTCCCCCTCGCTTCTCTTCTCTTTCCCTTACCTGGAGGTCTTAATTCCTCACCTCCTTCGCCACTACCTCCTTTTCCCCTTGTCTGACGCTCCTTCACTACTCTGTTCCCCATTCTTCCTCCTCTGCCAAAGCTACGATCTCATGTTGAAGCCTGTCATGTTGGCCAGAGTTGCGGTCAGAGACTCTAGCCTCTATAGTGGATGGAAAAGGAAAATGAAATGAAAGCCCGGTTTGGTGCTTTGTTAAAGTGACTCACAATCAGGCAAACTTCAAAGTAGAGAAGACTGGGATCTGCCAGCCTGCTATTTCACAATATCCTCTCTCACTCTTGTCAGTTTGTTTTCTCCATGACAGTGGTGTAATCATTGGCATATGCCCAAAAGAGGCAACTCCCAATGTAGGGGGTGAGGACCTATTGATACAATAAATAAATTACATTACATTTTAGTCATTTAGCAGATGCTCTTATCCAGAGCGACTTAATTACATCAAATTTCATCCTTTCTAATAGAAATACCTCTAATATTAACAACAATCAGTACAAATAAAATAAACACAAAACATGCATCAATCTTTTTCCAGAGCAGTTAAAGATATTGAACGGGCCCCGAAGCAGTTACAAATTCGTAACATATCATACAAATTGGAATTTGTAACCTATCATACGAATTGCAGGAAAAAATATTTTTGCAAGAACTCAAATATCATACGAAATGGATGACGTTCTACACAATTGTGCACGACCCGTTTTGGCTCGTGAGCTCTGCTTTCAAAACTACTGGCTGAAATTATACAAAACCTTTATAACTTATCTGTGATTCTACAACCAATAATTCATAGATAGGCTTACTGTCATTTTTCAAGCGGCTTCATTCAAGTCTTCCAGGCCTTTTATTTGGACCCTTGTTGAGAACAGTAGACATTCTGAAATGTACTACTGTTGATAGGTCGAGTCATCTTATATACTGTACAATTAAGTCTTTGTCAATGGCAGAGTCTGTCTTTGCTTGAGTCTCCACCTTAGTTTCCACTGCTGTGTGCCATACTGAACTGGATTGTCCTGTTTGGTGTGAGAGCACGTCACATGCTCTCTCTCTCTCTCTGTCATGTCAGTCTTGATTTTGGAGTTGTCTACAGGTGGGCATTAACTTTATAGCATGTGAGTCCTCTCACTCTCTGTCTCTCTAAATTATAAAGATGACAAGTTTTTCCATTTTATTTTGTATAAAATAGCAAAGTAGACATTCTTCTAAATCACTGAAATAGGTAGGCAAAACAATACACTTTACTGACACACAATTATTTAAAAAATAGTGAGTTTCATTGGCTCTCCATAAAATGTACAATGAGCTCAAAGTATTGGGATAGTGAACATGTTGTTGTTATGGCTCTTTACTCCAGAACTTTGGATTTGAAATGATACAATGACTGTGAGGTTAAAGTGCAGACTCTCAGCTTTAATTTGAGGGTATTTGCATCCATATCGGGTGAACCATTCAGAAATTACAGCACTTTTTGGACATAGTCCCCCCATTTTTAGGAGACCAAAAGTATTGGAACAAATTCGCTTATTTGTATATTAAAGTAGTCAAAAGTTTAGTATTTGGTCCAATATTCCTAGCACGAAATGATTACATCAAGCTTGTGACTCTACAAATTTGTTGGATGCATTTGCTGTTTGTTTTGGTTGTGTTTCTGATTATTTTGTGCCCAATAGAAATTAATGGTAAATAATGTATTGTGTCATTTTGGACTCACTTTTATATTAATGTGGATGCTACCATGATTACGGATAGCCCCGTAATTGGAATGGTGTGAGAGGTTAGCATGTCTTGGGGGTATGATATTTGTGCGTCTGGACTATCTGTAATCATGGTAGCATCCACATGAATGTAGAAGTGTTTAGAAAACAACATATTATCTCCTTATTTACAATAAAAGTTACTCCAAATTGACACCACATTATTTACCATTAATTTCTATTGGGCACATAATAATCTGAAACACAACCAGACAAACAGCAAATGCATCCAACAAGTTTGGAGAGTTACAAGCTTGAAGTAATCTTTGCGTGCTAGGAACGTGGGACCAAATACTAAACTTTTGACTACTTTAATACACATAAGTGAATTTGTCCCAGTACTTTTGTTGCTTCCTGACGGGCCGCCCCCAGGTGGTAAGGGTAGGCAACAACACGGCCTCCATCATTCTTAAATGGAAGAAGTTTGGAAACACCAAGACTCTTCCTAGAGCTGGCCGCCCAGCCAAACTGAGCAATCTAGGGAAAAGAGCCTTGGTCAGGGAGGTGACCATGAACCCGATGGTCACTGTGACAGAGCTCCAGAGTTCCTCTGTGGAGATGGGAGAACCTTCCGGAAGGACAACCATCTCTGCAGCACTCCACCAATCAGGCCTTTATGGTAGAGTGGCCAGACAGAAGCCACTCCTCAGTGAAAGGCACATGACCGCCCGCTTGGAGTTTGCCAAAAGTCACCTAAAGGACTCTCAGACCATGACTGGGGCGACGGTTCACCTTACAACAGGACAACGACTCTAAGTACACAGCCAAGACAACGCAAGAGGGGCTTTGGGACAAGTCTCAATGTCCTTGAGTGGCCCAGCCAGAGCCCGGACTTGAACCCGATCGAACATCTCTGGAGAGACCTGAAAATAGCTGTGCAGCAACGTTCCCCATCCAACCTGACAGAGGTTGAGAGGATCTGCAGAGAAGAATGGGAGAAACTCCCCAAATACAGGTGTACCAAGCATGTAGCATCATACCGAAGAAGACTCAAGGCTGTAATCGCTGCCAAAGGTGCTTCAACAATGTACTGAGTAAAGGGTCTGAATACTTATCTAAATGTGATATTTCCGGGGGGGTTTTGGGGGGCAGGAAAATATTTTAAAAAACGTATAATACCCCATAATGCTTTGTCATTATGGGGTATTGTGTGTAGATTGATGAGGGGGGAAAAACAATTTAATCAATTTTAGAATAAGGCTGGAACGTAACAAAATGTGGGAAAAGTCAAGGGGTCTGAATACTTTCCGAATGCTCCAGAGTTCCTCTGTGGAGATGGGAGAACCTTCAAGAAGGACAACCATCTCTGCAGCACTCCACCAATCAGGCCTTTATGGTAGAGTGGCCAGACAGAAGCCACTCCTCAGTAAAAGGCACATTGGAGGAAGAGGCGAAGCGAGAGGTTTCACGCTCACCAAAATCTGTCCAAAATAAGCTCAATGCGTTTCTATGGTCTTATTTTGACCTAAACTTGTCGTCTTCTTTCCCGCCTTTTGGACAATGACTCTCATTGTTAGAGGCACGAGCATCTCGTTATTATATACTGATCTCTGATATATACCAGGGTCTTTGGTCCAATCCCAACTCGACCCCTAGATCATACATGCACTTGTAGAGATATGAGAGGATTTGACAAGTGTAAGCAATATGGTGAAACTTCTACCTAGACTATCAGAGGGCAATGTGGCGCAAATGCCATATTACTAACACCTGTCAAATAGTCTTAGATCTCCACAAGTGCATGGGGTGTAGGGTCTAGGGGTCGCTTTTGGATTCGGCTACTGTTCGGTTTCTGATGCATTTCAATGACGTAACTTTTGGCGCCGGAAAGGGAATGGTAAAGAGTGAGAGGGGGGCGGGATTTCTCTCATCTGCCTAACCGTTGTTTGATTCACACAAAAATCTGAAAAACATCACCAAAGATTCCTTCCTAATGCAAATGCGTAAAACGTTTACGGATAAAAGCTGAATTGTATATTAAAAAGGTAAAAATAAAGGTCCAGGAGATCGAGGTAAGAGAAAGATTTCACGAAGTCTTGCAGTCAACTTATTATCTAGCTTGATAGCTAGCTAGCTATGCTAACGTTAGCCAGATGCACTGTTGTTGCAATGATCTTGCCTAGTTTTTGTTCTAATTCGACATTGCCAGTCATTGAAAAGTAAATAATATAGCTAGCTAATATCAAAACGCAATTGTCTGTCCTTAATTTTGGATGTGTAATTTAACGTTTTAAACGTTTGGAAGAGCACACTTCTTGTCCATCCATGTTCCCTCCTGGCTGCATCCCTTTCGGACATCGATCATGTTGTTGACAGCCAGCCGGCCTCCTACCGCTAATGACAATTTCACCCATTGCATTCGCTATCTAAGAATAGCAACGGCAACAACATACAGCAATATATAGCTTTAGCAGTTATGGCCAGTTAATTTGTAGACTAGATTAGAACGTGATAACTAGGTAGGGGTCTATTGAGGTCAAATGTGTGATACTGGGAATAGAGAATTCTAGGTAATAAAATTGCTTTGCAATTGTTATTGTATATATTTTCATATAATACAAAAAAAGAATTATTTGACAGTACTGTAAGAAATTACAGTGCATGATTTGATTGACATCTGTGTTTTGTGCAGAGAGCATGGATGCAGGTGATGACCAGAACACGGGCTCTACCAATGGGAATGCTCCTTCTGCTGGGAACTCCCGCCCTCCCCAGATAGCCCACATGTCTCTGTATGAGAGGCAAGCTGTGCAGGTGAGTAAAAAAAAAAAAAGCCTGCTGCATGAATCATTATCTTTGATAATAGGGCACTGAATGTTGAACGACTAGCCTAGGAATGACCAGTCAAGAAGACCATGTGCACACCGGAGGGTTGCTGGTATCAAATCCTAGATGCCGTTGCCTGCTGTTGTGCCCTGGAGCAAGGCACTTAACCCCCCCCCACAACAACAGGTCCCAGGGCGCCCAGTGTCGCAGCCCCCCGCACCTCTCAAAAAAAAACCTGTATGTGTCTTTCGTAGTGATTGGGTTAAAAGTGGAAGTCAAATTTTGGGTGGACCTTGTGTGCATTTGAACAATAAACTGATCTTAATCTTAATGAATATGATGTTGATGATGGTGATGATTTGTACTCTCTAGGCCCTTCAGGCGCTGCAGAGACAGCCGAACGCAGCCCAGTACTTCCAGCAGCTCATGCTGCAGCAGCAAATCAACAGTGCCCAGCAGCTTCACAACCTGGCTGCCGTGCAACAGGTAATATCACAATAATAACGGGTAACACAAGAGCTAATAACACAATAACAGGTAACACAACAGGGAATAACATTAACGGGTAACACAAGCTAATAACACAATAATAACAGGTAATAATAACACAATAGCAGGTAACACAACAGGTAATAGCACTATTATACCATGGCATTGTTGAATACTTTTTTCTGATTGGCTTGAATGGCGTTCTAGAGCATGTATTATTTCCCTATAACACACGGTAGAATTCAATGGCTATAGTTCATTCTTACATGTTCTGTTTAAGCTGCTTTTGAAAGCAAAATTTGAATTGAAAACATTGGTATTGTTGAATTCGATGTTCATAGTAGCAAGCTAGGTATGATGTTTTGGTTAGCTAAACTAGCAAGTCTGTTTGTTTGTTTACTAAGGCAACAACTGTAGCTATCTAGTAAACTTGCTAGCTACTTCAGTTGATGTTGAACACATTTCTACCTGCAAATGTGTTCAATTATAGCCATGGTATAAAAGGGATAATCAACTCGGGACTTTGCGTTCTCTGGAAAATAATGCAACTCCATGGAAGGTCAGTTCCACTTCGCTAGCGCGTCGTGGAACACACCTTCCACGTCATTAACTATTTTCATAGGACGCATAGCCCCTCGTTAATTATCCCTTACATACCTCTTTCATTTTGTTTCTCTATCAGGCCACCCTTGCTGCTAGTCGCCAGTCCAACTCTCCCAACCACAATGTGTCCCAAGCAACCACCACTGTAAGTATCACAGTCAATAATTCAAATAAATGTGGCAAGCACTGTTATCCATGTAATTCCTTAATTGCAGTTTCTTAGCTTTCTTTGAGATTCCTGGCATATGGAATATGGCACATTCCAGCATCAACATTTTCCCTCTTGTCACAGGTCAATCTGAGCACCACGTCTGGGGGAGGGACCATGACCAATCCCCGCCCCCTCGGCCCTGCCACATCAGTGACATCATCAGCTCTCAGCCAATCAGTGCTGCTGGGTGGGAACTCAGCAGGACAGGGCCAGATGTACCTGAGAGTGAGTTGAACAAGGAGAAGACAGATTTTTGGACAGTTGAGAAGGAGCCTCCCTGTGTTGACCATTAACCTCTTTATATTCAATGACTTCTGACCTATGAGCCCACAGGTCAACCGCTCCCTCAGGGCACCCCTCGCAGCCTCCCAGCTCATCTTCATGCCTGGTGGCACAGCAACGGCTGCTGTAGCGACAGTTGCACAGCAACAGCCACAGCAACAACAGCAGCAACAGGAAGTCCCTCCCACCTCCAATGCCCAATCAGACAATGACCAGGTAGTGACCACTTCCTATTGTGAGCAGCGATTTTTCAGTCTACAGATTTTGCACAGATAATATTGTTTCTAATTGTTTGCCTTATTTTGTGTCTCCCTCTTCGTTCTCTCTCAGGTGCAGAACCTGGCTCTCCACTGTATCTCCACTCCCAGAGTGGCCGCGGTGAAGACTGAGTTTCCTGACAGGAAAGACGCAGGTGAAAGGACTTATCTTTGCCTCCAATATGCAGACACAATTCTCTATTAATTTGTGTGCCACTAAATGCAAAGAACGGTCTGTCTCTCTCTCCAACTTTAAACATGCTTTATACTCTCTCTCCCTCTATCAGCCAACTATTCTCTTAGTCAACTACAACAACAGCATCCTCAGCAGCAACAGCAGCAGTTCTCTCAGAACACCCAGCAGCAGCAGCAGATACAACCCCAACAGCAACAAATGGCCACCAAACTGACTAACTACACTCATCCCACTGCCACCGGTCTCCCCAGTATGAATGTCAAGACTGGAAACCAGTTGCATATGGCCCCAACCGCTGTCGCCTCAGTTCCCACCTCCTCCCCCTCTCCCACGCTCCCTCTCTCCCAGCTCCTCCTCTCCCCTTCAGGGCTTTGTCAGGCCCGGGCGGTAACCACGGTTACCCCTGCTGCCACGGTGACGCACATCCTAGTCCCCACCTCCAACGTTCCTACCTCCTCTCAGGGCTACCCCATAGGTTCAGTCGCCCCTAAAACTAACGTCAACACCCAGACCTTGGTGGTGCAGCCACTGCAGCAGTCCAACACTAACATGGACAAGGTGAGCCACAGCTCTGGCCCTGTACACATACAGCCCAAAACCTCACAGGGTCACCGCTTACCTGTCCAGTTGCCCCCACGCCACCCTCCACCTATCCTCCCGGCCCCATCCAACAACTCCCAGCCCAACACGGGGGGCCACCACCCACCCCATGTCCCAGTCCAGCTGGTGGGAGCCAGGCAGGGCTCAGTAGGAAATTCCCAGGCTTTGGCCCAGGCCCGAAGCTGCTGCCCCCAGGACAACGGCACCGCTACAGCCTCTACTGGAGGGAACACCATGGTAACCCTCTTAGAAACGAAAAGTGTTAGGATGTGTGTGTATATGTGTGTGTGTGTGTGTGTTAATCAAAACTTGTCTCGTCCTGATGCATTAGGCAAAGCCTGCAATTGGCTCATTGAAGAGGAAGTCGGAAACTGATGGAACCAATGCGATGGCAGTCGAACCTTCCCAACTTTGCTGTCCACCAATGAGAGATTCTGCCCCTCCTCTATCTCCCACCCCCACGTTGGACTCAGGTAAGATGTCTGAAGATATACTGTATGTTCTTGTTTAGTTGAATGCTATCTAAGGTTGGCGATTGCTTGATACAAGGATTTAAGGTTAAGTTGTAAAACAGAGCACGATTCATATTTGGTAAATTCATGTTTGTTTTTTCGAATGAATAGTGTAAATTCCCAAACTCTGACACTTCACCAACACTCTTTTCTACCCTGTTTCCCTCACTTTCTCTCTATCCCTTTCTCCAGCTCCTAAAGCGGTGCCAGCCTTCTCCTCTCCCCCCACCCTGTCTCTGCCTCTGCCCCTGTCTCGGGGGGTGGGGGGTCAGGGAGACAGAGCCCCTCTGCCCCAGGCGGTGGTCAAACCTCAGGTCCTCACCCACCTCATAGAGGGCTTTGTCATCCAGGAGGGAGCTGAGCCTTTCCCTGTGAGTTCACATACCTGGATGGCACCTAGCTACCTGCTTACCATGGATCAGGAGAGGATATTTGGTTTTGTTTGCACAGAACTTTGCTTTAGGGCCAGAACGTATCCTTCTCTAACACCCAAACTTGACATTGATTGACAGGTGACTGGGCCAGTTAAGGAGCCTCTAGCCATGGGTGTTCAACAGGCTGACAATGGAGGCCCTGCAGGTTAGTGCAGTGGTTCCCAACCTGTTTCAGCTACTGTACCACCAACTGTACCCCTGAAGTACGCCCTCGTGCATTTTACCAGTAGGCCTATGGCCTCATGAGTCTTCTCAAGTACTCCCTGTGGATAGGCCAAGTACCCCTAGGGGTCCTAGGATCCCTGGTTGGGAACCACTGGGTTAGTGGGTGGTATATTGTCTAGCTTCCTTAAAGAATACACTCCATACCAGCTTATTTTGATTTGATTCTGCCTCTGATCCAGTTGTCTGTGAGATGTTGCAGGACTATAGCTTGATTCTGTACAGTAGTTGTCATCCCTAGCATAGGAGGCTGGTGGGAGGAGCTATAGGAGGACGGGCTCATTGTAATGTGTTTGACAACGTTCCATTAATTCCATTCCAGCCATTCCAATGAGCCCGTCCTCCTATAGCTCCTCCCACCAGCCTCCTCTGATCCCTAGTCATCTCTGTACTAACAGTCTGACTCTCTCCTCTCCAGTGTTGAAGTGCGAGTACTGTGAGAGCTTTGCTCCAGCCAGCCAGTTTAGGGGCTCCAAGAGGTTCTGCTCCAAGACCTGCGCTAAGAGGTACCCTAGCCACCTCGCCTGTTTTCTCACTATATCACACACCTCTCTGACCAGAACAAGTCAGCACTGTTGACATCACTTTTTTGTCCTGGGTGCAGCCAACAGTATTGACTCCTTGTTGTTACCTGCTTTGTCCACTTTCCTCCAGATACAATGTGAGCTGCAGTCACCACTTCCAGGTCAGTAGGGGGCGAGCTTCTGCACGGCCGCCTGGTCCTCCCGTTCCCCCAGACAGCATCGTCAGACGCAGGGGTCCTCGCAGGAGTAGCTCAGAGATCGCCTGCGCTAAAATAGCCGGCAGACATTTGCCTGTCAAGGAGGTAAAGTGGATTTTTCTGATCCATGAAAAGAGTGAATGTCCACTCAGAATAGAATGCAATACAACTTTTGCTGTTGTTTACTCTCCTCCTGTTTTAAGTTTGAATGGCACAAGTACAGTGAAATGCCTTACTTACTAGCTCTAACCAACACTGCAGTGATCAATAACAATGTACTACTAAAAATAACAAGGTAGAACAAAAACACACAAGATAGAAAAATAAGAACACAATAAAGTAAGTAAGCATACTATACTGAACACAAATAGAAATGCAACATGTAAAGTGTTGGTTTCATGAGCTGAAATAAAAGATCCCAGAAACTTTCCATACGCTCCAAAAAGCTTATTTCTCTCAAATTGTATGCACACATTTGTTTATATCCCTGTTAGTGAGCATTTATCCTTTGCCAAGATAATCCATCCGCCTGACAGGTGTGGCATATCAAGAAGCTGATTAAACAGCATGATTATTACACAGGTGCACCTTGTGCTGGGGACAATAAAAGGCCACTCTAAAATGTGCAGTTTTGTCACACAACACAATGCCACAGATGTCACAGGTTTTGAGGGAGTGTACAATTGGCATGCCGATTGCAAAAATGTCCACCAGAGCTGTTGCCAGAGAATGTAATGTTCATTTCTCTACCATAAACCGCCTCCATCGTCGTTTTAGAGAATTTAGCAGGATGTCCAACCGGCCTCACAACCACAGACCACATGTATGGTGTCGTGTGAGTGATCGGTTAGCTGATGTCAACGTTGTGAACAGAGTGCTCAATGGTGGCGGTGGGGTTATGGTATGGGCAGGCATAAGCTATGGACAATGAACACAATTGCATTTTATCGATGGCAATTTGAATGCACAAAAATACCGTGACGAGCTCCTGAGGCCCATTGTGAGGCCCAATATTTTGGGGGGGAGGTATCTGTGACCAACATGCATATCTGTACTCTCAGTAGTGCAGTCCATAGATTAGGGCCTCATTTATTTATTTAAATTGACTGATTTCCTCATATGAACTGTAATTCAGTAAAATCAATGAAATTGTTGCGTTTATAGTTTTGTTCAGTGTGTATGTGTATGCAGGGTCAGTTCCATATTTAAAATGTGCAGGTCTACATGTATGATACTCTTCTCTCTATGATTGGCTGTAGTGTCGTTCTGAGTCCAGTCGCTCGGAGGATGTGTCCAGCTGTGACGGAGAGGAGGAGGAGGAAGAAGATTCCCCATCACTCTCCCCTAGCTCCTCCCTCTCCTGCCCTAGGCCCGCCCACTGCGATCCCCATTTGGACGACTCTGCTCAAGGCAGCCTCCCATTGGACGAGGCCAACTTCCTGTCTGGGAGCCCCGCCCATTGGGGTGTGGAGGAGGTCTGCAGGTTCATCTCTTCACTACAAGGTCAGTACTTATTCATTAACAATCAATGAAGCAAACAATTTAATAAAGAGTCTTCATAGTAGGGGAAACTATAATAATGGAACCAATGGCCAACTGGTCAATTACACTGCTCAAAAAAATTAAGGGAACACTAAAAGAACACATCCTAGATCTGAATGAATGAAATAATCTTATTAAATACTTTTTTCTTTACATAGTTGAATGTGCTGACAACAAAATCACACAAAAATTATCAATGGAAATCAAATGTATCAACCCATGGAGGTCTGGATTTGGAGTCTCCTGAGTGGCACAGTGGTCTAAGGCACTGCATCGCAGTGCTAACTGTGCCACTAGAGATCCTGGTTCGAATCCAGGCTCTGTCGCAGCCGGCCGCGACCGGGAGACTCATGGGCGGCGCACAATTGGCCCAGCGTCGTCCAGGGTAGGGGAGGGAATGGCCGGCAGGGATGTAGCTCAGTTGATATACTGGTTCGATTCCCACGGGGGGCCAGTATAAAAAGATATGTATTCACTAACTGTAAGTCGCTCTGGATAAGAGCGTCTGCTAATTGACTAAAATGTAAATGAGTCACCCTCAAAATTAAAGTGGAAAACCACACTACAGGCTGATCCAACTTTGATGTAATGTCCTTAAAACAAGTCAAAATGAGGCTCAGTAGTGTGTGTGGCCTCCACGTGCCTGTATGACCTCGCTACAACGCCTGGGCATGCTCCTGATGAGGTGGCGGATGGTCTCCTGAGGGATCTCCTCCCAGACCTGGACTAAAGCATCCGCCAACTCCTGGACAGTCTGTGGTGCAACGTGGCGTTGGTGGATGGAGCGAGACATGATGTCCCAGATGTGCTCAATTGGATTCAGGTCTGGGGAACGGGCGGGCCAGTCCATAGCATCAATGCCTTCCTCTTGCAGGAACTGCTGACACACTCCAGCCACATGAGGTCTAGCATTGTCTTGCATTAGGAGGAACCCAGGGCCAACCGCACCAGCATATGGTCTCACAAGGGGTCTGAGGATCTCATCTCGGTACCTAATGGCAGTCAGGCTACCTTTGGCGAGCACATGGAGGGCTGTGCGGCCCCCCAAAGAAATGCCACCCCACACCATGACTGACCCACCGCCAAACCGGTCATGCTGGAGGATGTTACAGGCAGCAGAACATTCTCCACGGCGTCTCCAGACTCTGTCACGTGCTCAGTGTGAACCTGCTTTCATCTGTGAAGAGCACAGGGCGCCAGTGGCGAAATTGCCAATCTTGGTTTTCTCTGGCAAATGCCAAACGTCCTGCATGGTGTTGGGCTGTAAGCACAACCCCCACCTGTGGACGTCGGGCCCTCATACCACCCTCATGGAGTCTGTTTCTGACAGTTTGAGCAGACACATGCACATTTGTGGCCTGCTGGAGGTCATTTTGCAGGGCTCTGGCAGTGCTCCTCCTGCTCCTCCTTGCACAAAGGCGGAGGTAGCAGTCCTGCTGCTGGGTTGTTGCCCTCCTACGGCCTCCTCCACGTCTCCTGATGTACTGGCCTGTCTCCTGGTAGCGCCTCCATGCTCTGGACACTACGCTGACAGACACAGCAAACCTTCTTGCCACAGCTCGCATTGATGTGCCACTTGTGTGGGTTGTAGACTCCGTCTCATGCTACCACTAGAGTGAAAGCACCGCCAGCATTCAAAAGTGACCAAAACATCAGCCAGGAAGCATAGGAACTGAGAAGTGGTCTATGGTCACCACCTGAAAAACCAGTCCTTTATTGGGGGTGTCTTGCTAATTGCATATAATTTCCACCTGTTGTCTATTCCATTTGCACAACAGTATGTGAAATGTATTGTCAATCAGTGTTGCTTCCTAAGTGGACAGTTTGATTTCACAGAAGTGTGATTGACTTGGAGTTACATTATGTTGTTTAAGTGTTCCCTTTATTTTTTTGAGCAGTGTAGATCAGGATTTCCCAAACTCGGTCCTGGGTGCACGTTTTGGTTTTTGCCCTAGCACTACACAGCTGATCGAAATAATCAAAGCTTATTGAGTTGCTAATTTGAATCAGTTTTGTAGTGCTAGGGCAAAAACCAAAACGTGCACCCAGGGGGGGCCCCAGGACCGAGTTTGGGGAAACCCTGAATTAGATCAAAGAAACCAAGAGTTATGGTTTGTACATAACCCACGCCAAAGTGTATTTTAGGTTGAGGTTCATTGCTAGTGAGCAGTCCCTTTCATAGTGTATTCACTCGCTCTCTCCTCCCCTCCCAGGTTGTGAGGAGCTGGCAGCCCAGTTCTTATCCCAGGAGATTGACGGACAGGCCCTGTTGCTACTCAGAGAAGAACACCTAATCTCTACCATGAACATCAAACTAGGACCCGCCCTCAAGATCTGTGCCTCCATCAACAGCCTACGAGACTGACAGGGGAAGGAGGGAGGGAGGAGGAAGAGAGGGGTTGAAATGAACTTCAAACTGGGACCCACACTAAAGACTTGTATTAGTGACATTCAAGCCTGAGACCAAGACTGAAAGGGAGAGGAAAATGGGGGTTAATTTTGATCATGAACATCAGTCATTTTAGAGACTAGATGAATAGAAGGGGGTTGAATATAAGTAAGAGGAAGAGATGGGGGTTGATTATAGTAAGAGGAAGAGGAGGGGGTTGATTATAGTAAGAGGAAGAGGAGGGGAAATCATTAGGATATGCTTTGACTTTCCTGGACATTGAATGTGCAAAAACATCTGTTGTTAGTTATGAGTGAGTGGTGAGCATGGGCATCTGATAGTCTGTCTTTAGAGTGTTCATGTTTGTGTGGGTGAGTTGATGTATGTATGTGTGTGTCTGTTAGTAGAAACATATACTCACGTGAGACTGCAAACGTGGTCACCTACAGTAACCATGGCTGGCTAGCTAGCTAGGACAGTTCAAGTTGCCTTTTTCTACATTTCAGCGGTGCTATAACCATAGTGTTATTATTGAAAATGGTCCATTTCACTTTCTTATTTTTACAAAGTAGATTTGTAATGTTAATGTAGATGTCAGTCCAGCCAGGCTCTAATCACCTGTATGAAAGGATATTAAAGAGCTTGAACAAGTTTTTAATTTCACCAGATAGGACTCGGTTTTATAGCTTTGATCTTTTGTACTATAATCAAAGTTATTATTTTGGTGTGGGAGGAAGTTTTTCATGGAGAGGATGTAGTGAGTATTAGTAACTGACTGAACTACCTGAATATGGGTATTTGTCCTGAGAGGGGAGATACTCTGGTGTATGCTGTACTACCAATAAACACCTGTTACTGGAACAATGCTCTTTAGCTCTGAGTGTTGTTTGTATATGGCTGCTATAGACTCTCAGGGCTGTTCAACTCCGGTCCTGGAGGGCTGAAACACTTCTGTTTTCTACCTGGTAGTTAATTGCACTCACCTGGTGTCCCAGGTCTGAACCAGTCCCTTATTAGGAGAGGATGAAAACTAGACATGTTTCAGCCCTCCGGGTCTGGAATTACACTGAACAAAAATATTAACACAACATATAAAGTCTTGGTCCCGTGTTTCATGAGCTGAAATAAAAAATCCCAGAAATGTTCCATATTATGCACAAAAAGCTTATTTTGGTATCTGTAACCAATAGATGCATATCTGTATTCCCAGTCATGTGAAATCCATAAATTAGGGCCTAATTTATTTATTTCAATTTACTGATGTCCTCATATGAACCGTTTTTGTTCAGTATAATTAGCCCTGACTCTATGGTAACATTTCAATGACTTGTAAGGTTCTCACTGTGCAATGTTACAATCATTCAAGGTCAAACTCCTATAACACCTGGCTTGTAGAAAAGCATGGTTAGACAAATAACCCTGTACACTGTTTTCAGCAATATTACCAACTACTGAAGTACAAAAAAATTACAAGAGAATTCAAAAGACAAAAACATTTAGGAGCCACTGGCACAGAGTACTGCTGACCAACTCAGAAGAGAAAAAGAGCATCAGTGTGAATGGTTTTATTTGACATTGGCAAACTTCTACATTGATTCACATTGTGGAGAGTGTGCAAATGATGTGAGTTCAGTTTGTGCTCATTTACAGTAGACATCAACCACAGAACTCTGACCTTCCATATAATTTAGCTTGTACCAAATATGATGATTAAATCTTATCAGAGGAAGGTCCTAAACATTGCCGAAGACTCCAGCCACCCTAGGCATAGACTGTTGTCTCTGCTACAGCACGGCAAGCGGTACTGGAGCGCCAAGTCTAGGTCCAAAAGGCTTCTTAACAGCTTCTACCCCCAAGCCATAAGACTCCTGAACAACTAATCAAATGGCTACCCGGACTATTTGCATTGTCCCCCCCACGCACCCCCTCTTTTACGCTGCTGTCGCTTTACCTCTACCTATATGTACATATTACCTCAATTACCTTGACTAACCTGTGCCCCCGCACATTGACTCTGTACCGGTACACCCTGTATATAGCCTCGCTACTGTTATTTTATTGTTGCGCTTTAATTTTTCTTTTTTACTTATCTATTTTTTACTTCAGTTTATTTTAGTAAATACTTTCTTAACACTTATTTTTCTTAAAACTGCATTGTTGGTTAAGGGCTTGTAAGTAAGCATTTCACTGTAAGGTCTACACCTGTTGTATTCGGCGCATGTGACAAATACAATTTGATTTGATTTGATAAATGAAGATGTCCCACTCAGGCCGTTTACCATAGAAAACAATTGTCACAGTTCCGGTCTGCTTAAGGGGTGGCACTGCTGGGTCTGCTCTGCTTCATTTCATTGACTGTTTATGAACCAGAAAAAAGGAGAGAGTGAGATTTCGCTTCCTCTTCCAGGAGGTTTCCTGATCACATGACCTGACCAGAACAAACTGGAGGGGCAACCAGGGTCCCGAGTTTTTCCTGGTCACCTTCCGTGGTCAGGATAATTAAACTCTGGCCCTACTTATGAGACAGCAGTATTTAAAGCTAGAATCCTTACCTTAGTTGCTACATATATTTTTGGACTTAAAATTATAAATTAAGTAACAAAACAACTTGTAAACATCTTATAAATCTCTTATGAAACCTGGTGTCTCTACCCATGTGTTCTTTCAGTCCCTAAAATCACATATACGATTACTGTTATTATACAAGAATTTTGAAGACAGGATTTGTAAACCTTCATATACAGTATATACATCAGTGGAGGCTGCTGAGAGGAGGACGGCTCATAATAATGGCTGGAATGGAGTAGAATGGCTGGAATGGAGTAAATGGAATGGTATCACTCCATTCTGGCTGTTATTATGAGCTGTCCTCCCCTCAGCAGCCTCCACTGATGTACACAATCAACTACAAACTGAAGTTGACTCAACGATTGTATCTGTTCAAGTCTACCAATCTTAAGTCTATGGCACAAAGACATTGGCAGCATTTCAGTCCAGAAAGTAGTTTCCTCCCTTCTGCCCTCATCCACCCCTTTTCAATGATCTGATGAGACTGAGTGAAAGAAATATAGCTTTTGTCTGTTTTTCAGATCCATGAAGGGGACTGAAAAAGGGCAGAAGTGAATATCTTTCTGGAATGAATGGAGCCGTACATATATAATCCATCGTCGTCCCTCAGCATAGTGCATTTCATTGGCCGGCACAGCCGCCACTCAGAAAACAGTGTAGCTGTTGGACTCCCCATATCCAGCCTCCTGCAGGTACTGCTCGATGTTGATTGGCTCAGGTACCTTGAGGACTTTGTCGTTGGCACTCTTCTCTCCTGATTGGAGCTTGCGGTCGACCTCGGCCAATGTGGGGCGATCCTGCTCCTTCCATTGGCAGCAGGCCTTGATGATGGCGTACCTGTGAGAAGGGTGGGCGTGGTTACAGGGGAATAGAGGTATATCTCAGTCATAAAGATAGAGAACATTGTATCTGTCTGTCCCATTATGGCGTCTGTGAGCATGGGCAGCGCCGTTGAGGTCATCTCCATTTTGAAGTTGTCCATTTTCTTCTTCTACTACTTCTATGAGTTGGTAAAACAAACTGAAAGAGTGTGCACTGCCACCTGGAGTGTGTTGTTTGAACAGGTATAAAGCCAAGGTTTGTGATTTACTGACAACTGCAGTTATGGAATGTTTGCTCACGAGCAGGGGTGAAATAATTCATTTCTTCCCGGTATGGGACCTCCTATAAGCGTGTGTATAAAACATTTTATGGGCCTAATCATAGAATTACATATAGAATCCCTATACATTTAATAGGATCTCTGTGGGCCTAGTCGTAAAGATTTGTCAATTAGCTTTTACAATGTATTACCTTTTATTGTGGCATAAACACAACCAGTCATGATGTTTTCATTGGATTGTCAAACAATCACTTCAAAGGGCTCCTATTCTAGGCTACCAGCGCAAGTGAATCTGTTACACAAAACACCTCAAAGCGTCATGACATTTGGCTATTGTCAGAATTTATGCGTCCACTGCTGTCCACGCTCATTTCGGTGTCGGGCACTCATCTCTGCCTTGCCAAATGTCAGTGTTCTCGTCGAACCACATCGCATTTTGGAGCGTAGGCTATACCACCCGTTTTCAAGTTTTACCTGTACGGTGTACCCCAACTATTTATTTTGCCGGGACGCCGTACCGCCTTACTTTCACCCCTGCTCACAAGTATATTTCATTGGCTGATCCCTCCTGATGACCTGGATGGAATTGTGTGACCCTTCCTTAACCCATAGGAAGTCCCACCCAGTCGACTACTTCAAAATGGTGAAAGTCCTCAATGGCGCTGCCCATGCTAAAACAGGCTTTTAGGCACTATAGTCCTCTATCTATCTCTATGATCTCAGTCTAAAGAAGCTCCCTCTCCTGGTGATAACGCAGTAATAATAGTGATGTATAATGGATAGTTACAGTGAGTTGGAGCAGTTGGCTGGCTTTCTCAGTGTTTTCCCTCTCTGGTGAAACTGCAGAAGCTCGTTGACGGAGATATCTGAAAACGGAGCATCACCTGAGAGAGGGAGAAAGAGAGAAAGAGGGGAGAGGTTAATGACATAAATTAGAGATTGTAGCTCAGAGAAAGAGTTGATATCAGAATGAATGAGAGTGGTTGTTATGTGTATCACTGGCCAAAAGGGGCGCTCAAAGTCAGAAGAATACATTTCATGTAACTCACCCAAGGTCGCCATTTCAAACAACATGATGCCAAACGACCAGCTAGTGAGAGAAAAACAAACATGTATCAGTGGATTTTGGATATCTTGAGAATTGATTGAAATGTCAGCATAGACTAAGTAGAGTAACTCACACATCACTGCTCTGATTGGCAGGCCTCCTAGCCAATAGCTCGGGGGCCTGCCATTTCTTCATGCCAGGAACTTCAGTATGAGTAGCTCCTTGGGTATTCCTGGTGTAGACCCCGCCCAATCCCCACAGCTTGGCCGTCAGCTCCCGGCTGACCAATACACTGTGAGCACGGACGTTGCCATGAAGAAGGTCTCGGCTGTGGAGGAACTCCTGATTGGATGACAGGGGATAACGTGAAAAAGGTTAAAGGTGTGGTACAGTGTCATATCTCAACATTCATAAATGATTCCCTTTCATTCAATTAGTCTCTAAAGTCCACAGTGACTTCCCCCTCTTGTTTCCAATACACAGGACAGGTGCAGTACACTAACATACAGGAAACCTACCATGGTACTTGCGTTCAGTTGACCAAATCAATGCAGATAAGGAAAATACATAAGCACAGGAGCCACTGTGGACTTTTGAGGCACAGCACACACATATTTCAAGATCCTTTCAGATCCTAATTATGGAAAAGCAAACAAGGTTAAGAGATAAGATAAGTAGTAGACAATGATGAGGTCAGGATGGGGACATGTTCATGGTTTGAACATGTTCATGGTTTGACGGTTTGAACATGGGGCATGTTCATGGTTTGACGGTTTGAACATGGGGCGTGTTCATTGTTTGATGGTTTGAACATGGGGCATGTTCATTGTTTGCACATGCTGGTTTCTGTGGCAGAAACATGTGGCAGAAACACATTAAGCCAACATATTACCATAGAGTACTCACCAGAGCAGAGGCTACCTGTTTGGCCATGGTAAATATACGTCTCTCTGTGAGCTCACATGGAGGGTCCCCGCCCACACCATCCTGACATAACACAAATAGAATCAATTTATACCCAAAATCATCCTTATCACAAACAGCTCCTAATTTTACTATAAATAATGGGCTAATTGAGACAATGCCTCATGGGTAATGTGATTCCTACCTGTCTGCACCGCCACAGGAAGCTGAGCAGATCTCTGTTCTCTAGCTCCTCAACAACAGTAACTAGGGGCACACGCAGAGAGACCACGCCCAGGAGCTCCGGCAGGAAGGGGTGTGGCCCCAGCTGGGACAGGAAGGAAGCAAAGCCCAGGAAGTTGTGCCTCTCTGTGGCGCTCGCAGAGTCTGAGGGAGAGGAGGAGGAGGAGAGGAAGATTAAATTGCCTGCCAACATGCTGTGTGAAAATGGCCTTCCAAAGCCTTTGATAAACAACTGCTGTGGCTCAACAGACTTTGTCTGTATCTCAATGCCTTGAAGCAGACTTGTTGTACCAGTTGGTAATTACATTTCTGAAAGGCAGGTCAGAGAAACAGGTTTTAGAGAGACCAGTTTTACAAAGTAAACAGTTCATGTAATTATGGTGGTGTTTGTCCAACTATCCACAAGCAGCAGCCACACCTATTGAAACTAGGGAAGAAATTGCCTAATGGCGCTGCGCCCCCTTTCAATGGCAGGGGAGAGGCTGTTTACAGTGGCTGTTTTGTCACTTTTTGACCATGCTGGAAAGGATTGAAGTACCATGCTTTGACCAAAATTCTACTTCACACTAACGTCAACCCTAACTTTAACCCTTACCCTAACCCTAAGTAGTTCTGACTATATCACCACTTTGGTATGCTAATACACTGCTTATAAGCCATTATTAAATAGATTGTTTCAGTAGTAGCTGTTTTTCATCTCTTCTCACTCTTCTCACCGTTGAGCACTCGGAGCACAGCGTTCCTGTTGTCCATGCGGGCCCTGTAGAGGGAGACGGCCTTGTCAGAGTGCAGGGAAAAGGCTGCGGGCAGCGAGGCCACCAGGTTGAAGGACTCTGGCAGCCTCTGGCGAGGCAGCTCCCTGGGCTGGACCATAGGGGTGAAGGAATGTGTGAAGGACTGGGGCGGGGGGCTGGATGGGGTGAGGGTCTTGGGTGGGGGTATGGGGGGGAGAGAGGGAGTCCCCACAGAGAAGGAGATATGGTTGGAGGGGGGGTGGGAGTGAGTGGGGGAGAAGGTAGAGTAGGAGGGGGCGTCGAGAGCAATAGTCTCATGCTCCAGCGGGTTGATACCCAGGGGAGCTGGGCAGGGGAAGGGGAGGATGAATAGAGAGAGGAGGAGGGGGGAGAGGACAGAGAGGGAAGAGAGAGGAAGAGGTTATTGCCTGAAGTTTAAAAGTAGATCAAATCAAATAGTTTTTCACGTTAAGGTGTAGAAATGTTTACTTAAAAGTAACACAATAAAATAACAATAACGAGGCTATATACAGGTTAGTCGAGGTAATTTCTACATGTAGGTAGGGGTAAAGTGACTATGCATAGATAATAAACAGCGAGTAGCACCAGTGTAAAAACAAATGGGGGGGGTCAATGTAAATAGTCCGGGTGGCCATTTGATTAATTGTTCAGTAGTCTTATGGCTTGGGGGTAGAAGCTGTTAAGGAGCCTTTTGGACCTAGACTTGGTGGTCCGGTACCACTTGCCGTGCGGTAGTAGAGAGAATAGTCTATGACTTGGGTGACTGGAGTCTTTCACAATTTTTTGGGCCTTCCTCTGACACCGCCTAGTATATAGGTCCTGGATGGCAGGAAGCTTGGCCCAAGTGATGTACTGGGTCGTACGCACTACCCTCTGTAGCGCCTTACGGTCGGATGCCGAGCAGTTGCCATACCAGGCGGTGATGCAACCGGTCAGGATGCTCTCGATGGTGTAGCTGTATAAATTGTTGAGGATCTGGGGAACCCTGCCAAATCTTTTCAGTCTCCTGAGGGGGAAAAGGTGTTGTCGTGCCCTCTTCACAACTGTCTTGGTGTGTTTGGACCATGATAGATAGATACAGTATAATAACAGGTTTGATTCTGTTCATTACTAGCCTGTGCAAATAGAATAATCGCCTATGTTGTTGACTTAGACAGAAACACACACTCATAACCTCAAATTACCTACAGTATTTCACTATGAAAACACTCTTTCAAAGTCACATCCTTGAGCTCAAATATACACACACACACTCACCATCGATGCCGTGCAGTTGTCTCCTGGAGCGCTGTGATCTGGACGTGGCCACAGTGTTCTGTGGTCGGATGCGGTCCACCTTCTCAGGACAGAACCGTAGCAGGATGATGAAGACCAGCGTGACCAGGAAGCTAGCCAATAGGAGGATGGGCACGATGATCACTTCTTGCTCGTACACACGGATATCTGAGGAACAGACGTGAACATAAAGACAACGAAGAGAGATAACTGTGTGTGTGTCTGTGTGTGTGTCTGTGTGTGTGTGTGTGGTGTGTGTGTGTGTAACACTTACTACAGATGGTGTCTCCCGGTTTACAGAGGGAGTCTGCTTCTGACATTGAAGACATCCTAACAACAAAGCAAGGCAAAGTGGGTTAGACATGAGGCCTTGTAGGTTACAACATTGTATGTCAACAGATGACATTTCAGATGACATTACATCTCTTGATCACAGTGCATAACCAATGTAATTGATTAACTGGTTGACGTCGAATTATTCTTTTTAGACCTTCCCAGGGGAACTGTGCTGAGATTTCCCACATTTACTTTGTCTTGAACTTTCATATTTCAACAGAGTCATGTTGCTTCTGAAATGCTGTATGAATCGCTGGTTCAATCAGGTTTAAAACAAGGTGTCAGTGGCAGACAGCTCAGTGCCTGGGGGAAGAATATTCACGTAACACATCCTCCGTTTCTTTTTTTCCCATGAGGAAAGGTCACACTTACACACATAACCTGCTTAAACATTAAAACACAAGAACGGATGAATCACATGAATGATGAACAACATCATCATCACCAGTAATAGTGAGTTTCATATCTTCTGTTTATAGTGGACCAATTAGATCAGATCCTGTGATGTGAATTAAGATTGAGATTATGATCACTTTATTCGTCAAGTGTACACAAAGTCCAACTGAAATTGGTGACTACTGCTTTATCCCAACCCCTCATCCGAAAGACACACGAGACAGATGTTTCACCTTGTCGGCTCCAGTATTCGAACCAGCGACCTTTCAGTTACTGTTACACAACTTGTGATTATTATCGACACGCACACACCTACAATTTATTCAGAAATTGTACTACAACTTTAAGGAAACCAATTCTTACGCTTTGTCCTGTCGTCCTCTCTCCCTTCCTCCCTCCCCGTTTTACTCTCACATACACACACCATCCACAATAGCCCCTATAGCAGCTCATTGTAGCTGTGAATGCAAAATGATATGCCCAAACTTCATAACAAAAGGGCACATCCTGATATGAAGCATCACATGCATCACATTGCAGCACCAATGCATATCTGTACACCAGAGTGTTGCCTATGTGGCACAGCATCTGGGGCTTCTGCCTGCTTTTCCATTAACACATTACTACTGTTTTACTGTAGGTCAACGATGAACATGTGTCTCCCAGTTACACAAAGAAACTAAAGTCCCTAACCACCTGTTTGTGTCAGTGCAGTGATTACTTAACCTGTCCAGCTGCATTTTTTCAAGCAGGAAAAGCACAATGACACACACCCACAGACAAACCGGTAAACACACACACTCAGCAGACGAACACACAATCTCTCTTTATCAAGTATATACAGTATACAGTAATGGAACCAATATCTAGTTCAGACAAATCATTATAAAACAATCACAGACAAAGTAAACACAGTGTAGTAATCTTACCTCTCTCCCTGTGTGTGTGCCTCAGACCTTGAGAAAGAAACCTTAACAATCCAGTGATATAATCCTTTGCCCTTTCCGTGACATAAACCAACACATTTCATACATTTTCCCTGTTGCGTGTCAGTGTGTGTAGTCCAGGGTTAGTGTTGTGGTTTCTCTCCCATTCTCTCTCCTCTCAGGGGGTTTGTCAGGCTCCAGGGATTACTGTGTTGTGTGGCTCTGTGTTTGTCTAAGTCACACGTTCAGAGTTGTCTCAACCCCGCCCTCTTCACCTGCACTACATCCATCTTTCTCTCCCACCGTTTCTCGCACTAATTCTTCCTCCTCTCCCCTTTTTTCTCATCCAGGAAGTCTATCGTAATGTTAATGTCACACCAGTTTAGTGGACTTCTTTCTCTCTGTAGAAGTTCTTGCCCTCCCTCTTTTGTCTGGGGAAACAGGTCCTTCCACTTCTTTCCAGTCTATTGTCTGTCCTCTTTGTATTGGTTTGCTTATCCGGCATTTTCTCTGGCCTCTAATCTTCCGAAAGCCTTGCTTGTCCTTAAACGTGAATGCTAGGCTTCTTTCTGTGGCGGTCAAAATTATTAGTGAAGAGACAGTGATCTATCTCAAATAATAATTTTCAGTCCAATTTAGAAAATAGACAATAAAAAATAATATCTATAGTATTTATTCATCTTAATGAATACATGGCAGGTTTCAAGTCCCAGTCATGTCCCAGTTTCATGTTTCATGTCACAGTTTGGCAGCAGCAGGCTGGGGTCCCATCCACTTCTCTCCTAGAAGACAGAAGGATATGATTGGATAAGGTCTGCGCTAAGCTGAATCTTGATGGGCTCAAAGTGATGATAGTAATGATATAGGAACCAAAATTCAAAACAATGGAATTTACCATATCTAGCAACCATGAAGCAATAATGATAACTGTCTTGAGTTGTGTGATTACATACCGATTACATACCTTTTGATAGATAAATCTATCAAAAGGTTTTGTGAGGTGCATGACATTAAACGTGTAAAATGACATGTGATGTATGACAATAAGATGTACAGTATTGATTGCAGTCCCGTGTAGCTCAGTTGGTAGAGCATAGCGCCAGGGTTGTGGGTTCGATTTCCACGGGGGACCCATACGAAAAAAGTATAAAAATGTATGCACTCACTACTGTAAGGTTGACTTTGGACACGAAAAACGGTCCAACTCCGCCCCTTTCTCAATTTGTGTGACTTTAGTGGTTCGTCGATGTGTCATTCTGGTCATGCGCGCCCCACGACCGACTTAGCCAGTTCGTTAGCTAAGCTAGCCACTGTAGCTAGCCAGTAACTCCTCCAGTAGGGCCTCCCGAGTGGCACAGTGGTCTAAGGCACTGCACCGCAGCCCGGGTTCGATCCCGTCCGGGTTAGGGGAGGTTTTGGCCAGCCGGGATGTCCTTGTCCATCCCGCTGTAGCGACTCCTGTGGCATGCACACTGACACGGTCGCCAGTTGTACGGTGTTTCCTCCGACACATTGGTGCGGCTGGCTTCCGGGTTAAGTGAGCAGTGTGTCAAGAAGCAGTGCGGCTTGGCAGGGTCGTGTTTCGGAGGACGCATGGCTCTCGACCTTCGCCTCTCCCGAGTCCGTACGGGACTGTAACTACCAATTGGATATCGTAAAAATAATAATACAAACATTTCACAGGATTTGTTTTTGGACAGAAGCTGTAGAGACCGGTAAGAAATGGGACTTCTGCAGCCAAATATTTTATACATGGAATTGTTGTTTGTTTTTAAGCATTAAATGACCTGGTATGATGGTGCATGACATAAATACAGTTTAAAGTCAATTCTATGATATGCTATTTGTGAATATTCTGATGCATCCAAATTGGGAGATTAGACAGGAATATGACCCCTTATGATGCCAGAGTGAGTGTGGGCTCACCTATGCAGTGGGCAATGAGCTCAAATCGGTCAGAGCCAAAGAACACCTCTGGCTTTCCATTCACATGACACACAGCCAGAGGAAGACCAAAGGCCTGAGAGAGAGTACAGAGAGAAGGTGAGATAGCGGAAGAAGTGAATGCACTGATACTAGTGAATGTACTGATACTGATGTCCAATCCCACACTGATGGCTGCTATTGTCATTAACAGCCATCTGATCCATCTATATGTACAGTGGGGAAAAAAAGTATTTAGTCAGCCACCAATTGTGCAAGTTCTCCCACTTAAAAAGATGAGAGAGGCCTGTAATTTTCATCATAGGTACACGTAAACTATGACAGACAAATTTAGAAAAAAAAATCCAGAAAATCACATTGTAGGATTTTTTATGAATTTATTTGCAAATTATGGTGGAAAATAAGTATTTGGTCACCTACAAACAAGCAAGATTTCTGGCTCTCACAGACCTGTAACTTCTTCTTTAAGAGGCACCTCTGTCCTCCACTCGTTACCTGTATTAATGGCACCTGTTTGAACTTGTTATCAGTATAAAAGACACCTGTCCACAACCTCAAACAGTCACACTCCAAACTCCACTATGGCCAAGACCAAAGAGCTGTCAAAGGACACCAGAAACAAAATTGTAGACCTGCACCAGGCTGGGAAGACTGAATCTGCAATAGGTAAGCAGCTTGGTTTGAAGAAATCAACTGTGGGAGCAATTATTAGGAAATGGAAGACATACAAGACCACTGATAATCTCCCTCGATCTGGGGCTCCACGCAAGATCTCACCCCGTGGGGTCAAAATGATCACAAGAACGGTGAGCAAAAATCCCAGAACCACACGGGGGGACCTAGTGAATGACCTGCAGAGAGCTGGGACCAAAGTAACAAAGCCTACCATCAGTAACACACTACGCCGCCAGGGACTCAAATCCTGCAGTGCCAGACGTGTCCCCCTGCTTAAGCCAGTACATGTCCAGGCCCGTCTGAAGTTTGCTAGCGTGCATTTGGATGATCCAGAAGAGGATTGGGAGAATGTCATATGGTCAGATGAAACCAAAATAGAACTTTTTGGTAAAAACTCAACTCGTCGTGTTTGGAGGACAAAGAATGCTGAGTTGCATCCAAAGAACACCATACCTACTGTGAAGCATGGGGGTGGAAACATCATGCTTTGGGGCTGTTTTTCTGCAAAGGGACCAGGACGACTGATCCGTGTAAAGGAAAGAATGAATGGGGCCATGTATCGTGAGATTTTGAGTGAAAACCATCAGCAAGGGCATTGAAGATGAAACGTGGCTGGGTCTTTCAGCATGGCAATGATCCCAAACACACCGCCCGGGCAACGAAGGAGTGGCTTCGTAAGAAGCATTTCAAGGTCCTGGAGTGGCCTAGCCAGTCTCCAGATCTCAACCCCATAGAAAATCTTTGGAGAGAGTTGAAAGTCCGTGTTGCCCAGCGACAGCCCCAAAACATCACTGCTCTAGAGGAGATCTGCATGGAGGAATGGGCCAAAATACCAGCAACAGTGTGTGAAAACCTTGTGAAGACTTACAGAAAACGTTTGACCTGTGTCATTGCCAACAAAGGGTATACAGTAATCCCTCGTTTATCGCGGGGGTTACGTTCCGAAAATGACCCGCGATAAGTGAAATCCGCGAAATAGAAAACTTTTTTTTTTTACAATTAGCAACTATTACATGTATACAAATACAGTGACTCACGTGTAGGCCGTTTCACTGCTCTTCAGACTGGGCCGCTGCATCCTGACTGCGCTCTGCAGTGTTCTCTTCTTCTGAAGCCCGCGGTGCAGGTGTGTTTGTTCGGGAGAAGAACATAGTGATAGGCAGCTGTTGTTGCTCTTTTTTCTTCTTTGCAAAAAGATCCTTGTACACCGACATGCCACCATCGATTACGTTGGAGAACTGTAATGAACGGCTCATCAAAGGGTCCCATTCCTCAGCTACTCGCTTAAGTTCAGTGGCCATTCGCACCATGGTTGCTAAGCGACCAAGCGTTAGTCCTTCCTCCTCATCTCTCGTGTCCTCTTCTCCCTCTTCTCTTTCATCGTCGCTTTGTGGCTTTGTCATTTACCTTCCCTTAGCATGTCCAGAAGTTTAACTTTATCTGAGATAGGTAGCATCTTCCGCCGTTTGGGCCCATCCGCAGGTGCTTTTGTCGGTCCAGGCCGTTTCGTCGACATTATGGGTTTAGGAGATGTTCGAAATTACAAGATAATTTGGCCAACTTAATGTAAATTTGCCAAGCTGTTTTATGTACGTACACATAACTGCACGAGACGACAAAATGATAGCACAATTCGTAGCATGTTTTGATACAAGAAGCGGGAGTGAGTTTTTAGCGAATCAGAATGCAGAGCACAATGCACCAAAAAAAAAAAAATGCATTATGAAAATCCGCGAAATAGCGAATCCGCGATAAGTGAACCGCGAAGTGGCGAGGGATCACTGTATAACAAAGTATTGAGAAACTTTTGTTATTGACCAAATACTTATTTTCCACCATAATTTGCAAATAAATTCATAAAAAATCCTACAATGTGATTTTCTAGATTTTTTTTTCAAATTTTGTCTGTCATAGTTGACGTGTACCTATGATGAAAATTACAGGCCTCATCTTTTTAAGTGGGAGAACTTGCACAATTGGTGGCTGACTAAATACTTTTTTCCCCACTGTATGTGGCTAGGGGTTGGTTGGGAGAGAACAGGGAGAGGAGGAGGAGACACTGACCCCATGGTCCAGTGCTTCCTTAGTGGATCTCTTCAGCTTGTCTTTGATTTCCTTAGAGGTGGACAGTTTCAGCAGCTCTTCCACCTCACTGGCTGAGAGCCCTGCCTTCATGGCTGCCTGGAAAAAACATGAATCACATTAAACAAACAACCTGCAATGTTCAAATCCATGATGCCACTATCTACCCAGACCCAATCTCAAACTGCTCTAGGAGGATTATGCCTTCCAGCACTCAGGGATTGCGTTCTTGAGTGCAATTGCATTAGTGTTGGGTGATAACACTTAAGACATTTTAGCATTTTAGTAAAATGCAAATTTTTCTGATATTCTGTGAAAGGCAACTTTGTGAAAGACACTAGACAGATGATGAATAGAGAGAAGCCTTGAACTCAAGCTCCAACGACTGAGTACTTCCTGGTACCTCAGAGAGTGATGCAGGCTGGGAAATGTCTTTGTCTTGGCTCCAGATCCTCATCCACAGCTCCCGGGACACCTGCTCTACCTGCTTATCTCCGCCCACCTCCCTCTCCGCCCACCGCCGCCACAAAGCGCATGGCAGACAGCGAGCCTGGGACAGACAAATACATGGTTGCAAGAGAGAAATGTGGTGACCGTGAGGTCAGCAAGTTTATTTTGCTTGACGGCGAGGCACAAAAAGGCTAAGAGAGACCATACAGAGCAGTGTATTAGGTATAGAGGGATAAAGCTAATTGATAATATAGAACAGACATGTTGACAGCACAGATGTTTCTCTCCCTGAGTGTCCCCAACAGACAGCAGTACTCAATGGAATGTTACAGGGAGAGACTTCCTGTCAGCACCTGTTGCTGTTTGATCTATATTAGGAAGCCTTCATTGATCTTTAAGATACGTTCTATATATGAAACAGTACAGGTATATTAGTGTTGTCCCCACCCCTGTGTCTCATGAATATATATCCAATAGCATTGTTATAAGCGGGGGGGGGGGGCACCTTTTTCGAACATGGCCTCAAAGGGGTCAGTAGGGGGACTGATGGGGACCTGGAAGTACTGGGCTAGACGATGCAGGTCTGTGGTCATATACAGGAACTTGTTTGGGACCAGACCTGGGGGCTTATTACCTGGAATACAGGATAACAATAAAATCAGACATCACATCACAATGCACATGACTCATCATGACTTTTTAATGGCTGCCTGACAACATGTGCAATGTAAACATGACAGTCCATCCATAGCCTATTGTGAAGTCTGGTTTGTGTACTGTTGATCTTAGCTACTTACCTGACCCTTGCATGACGCCACCCAAGAACGCAGGACATAGTTTAAGGTCAATGTTCCACACATTTCTGTAATGGCACATGACCTAAAGATCTGATACATGCATGCACAATGATTAGTCAATGCATAGAACTCTACCTCTGAAATTTTGAAACGTACAATCTAAATACACTAACCTCAAAGCAAACCCATGAGTAGGGAGACACCACGTCATAAAACAGTTCAATCACTTTCCTGGAACTTGCCATCTGAAGGAAATGTGTGGATACAGTGTAACAATTTAGCTAGATGTAACATCATCGTCCTTGTACTGCAAGTAAAAACGTGCCTGTAGCCACAAACACAGCTATAACGTTATTTTGTGGGGTAAATTAAACGTTCTATCTTAAGTCATTGTTATTTCTGTGCACGTTACCTTTGACCACCAGCTTGCCGTCCGTCACTGTCAAAGAAAAAACTGTGTCAAAGTTCAACCATTGAAAACAATCAAATACACTTCGCACTCTGATTGTTTTCAAGTTTAGAAATATGCACATATGCAGCAAGAGTCCATTCAAATTACCCGTGCAAAAGTCAAACCCGTTTTTAACTTGGATCTTTCGTTGTGTATTTCAAGCGTACATGTAAACTACAAATAAAGACACTAAACTGGAGCTGTTTTAAATAACGTGGACAGAATTATAGGCAGTTCAGCGCTCGGCGGTTCTGGGTCATGGTTAGATGGGATACATCTTCTTCTTCGATGAGGTTCAGCGGCGGTTGGCATCCAATAAATGTTGCATTACCGCCACCTACTACACTGGAGCATAACTCCCTTATACTTTGCTTTAAAAAATATATATGTTTAATTTTTTAAAAACAAAATTACAATAATAATACTAATACCCTACCATCTAACACTACACTCACAAAACATTTAAAAAAAAATATATATATATATACACACAATACTTAAATCTATTTAGTCCTACTTCCGGCCAACAGCCTAAAAGGATGGAACATCACCACTTAACACACCCTGTAACTCTTCTGATGTCAAGTTTTGCACACCCAAATCCCTCTCTGCAGCTGCCACCACAGCCTCTATTTTCTGCGACTTACGTTCCATCCCTGCAGTACAGTTGATAACCATTGCTATAAATGTCAAAAATCCAATCTTACTGAAACATATATCACTTGTTGGTTTATCCCTCTGTACTGGTACAGATCTACTACTCTCACCACTCCTCTCAGAATCCCTCCCCCTTGACCCATCTTCCTCTACTTTCTTCACTGCCTCAGCATATTACAACTTCTGCTCTACTCTAACCCTGGAAACCTCAACCTGCCTGTCTCGCATTGGACATTTCTGAACCCCAGCCCCATGGGCACCCCTACAATTAACACATATCACTACTCTCCCCAATGCTACACATTCCTTTGTCTCATGCCCTTCTGCACACCTAGGAACCTCCCTCCTACACACTGCTGCCACATGCCCATAAGCTTGACTCCTGTAACAATGTAATGTATTCGGCACAAAAGCTTGTACAGGATAACTTATATATCCTAACATAATTTTGTTGGGCAAAGACTCAACATCAAAACTCAAAAGAACAGACAATGACTCTTCTGTTTTTCCACTCACACCACCCTGTCTGCTGCGCACCAAACGACGAACATCACAAACACCATGAATCTTCCATTTCAGTTGGTCAGCTTTCACATTTACCGCTACCCCAGTAATCACTCCTTTCAATGGCTCCCTTTTCATGAGAGCAAAACAATTCACATCTCTTGCCCCCATTCGTTTAACACGGAGCGCCTGCTCCCTCTGACCAGATCTTTATCCTGACCCTCTGTGCATGCCTCGGGTGGGATACATCTAATGTAAAATTACCTCTTAAGTAGATTTTTTTTCCATAGCTAACCCTAATAATTTTCCTAACCTTAACCTAATTATCCTAACCTGCTACGTTCATTCTCATAACCTGCTGCGTAAGATCTCCTAGCCTGCTACGAAAATTTAATTCTAGTCAATTGCGACATAAACTGTATTCCATCTAGTCAAAACCGTGTTTGTTTACTTTCTACATTCTTCTTCAAGTTTTATTGGCGAATCGCAACCAACACAAACATAGGCACAGACACATGCATACACAAACATGATAATATATGCTCTATACACACACGTACACATGGATTTTGTATTGTAGATATGTGGTAGTGGAGTAGGGGCCTGAGGGCACACACTTAGTGTCCTGTGAAATCTGTTATGAATGTATTGTACCTCTCTGTTCGTTTTGATACAAAAACACTGACCTAATAATAGTTTGCTACCATCCACTGAAAAATATAAACGCAACATGTAAATTGCTGGTCTGATGTTTCATGAGCTCAAATAAAAGATCCCAGAAATGTTCCATACTCACAAAAAGCTTATTTCTCTCACATTTTGTGCACAAATTTGTTTACATTCGTGTTAGTGAGCATTTTATCCTTTGTCTAGATAATACATCCACCTGACAGGTGTGGCATATCTAGAAGCTGATTAAACAGCATGATCATTACACAGGTGCACCTTGTACTCTGGACAATAAAAGGCCACTCTAAAATGTGCAGTTTTGTCACACAACACAATGCCACGGATGTCTCAAGTTGAGGGAGCTTGCAATTGGCATGCTGACTGCAGGAATGTCCACCAGAGCTATAACCAGATAATTGAATGTTCATTTCTCTGCCATAAGCCGCCTCCAACGTCATTGAGTATTTATTTATGTAATAAAGCCCTTTTGTGGGGGAAAACTCATTCTGATTGGCTGGGCCTGGCTCCCAAGTGGGTGGGCATATGCCCTCCCAGGCCCACCCATGTCTGCACCCCTGCCCAGTCATGTGAAATCCATAGATTAGGGACTAATTAATTTATTTCAATTGACTGATTTCCTTATAGGAACTGTAACTCAGCAAAATCTTTGAAATTGTTGCATTTAAGTTTTTGTTCAGTATAATTAAATCTCATCTCATGGATAACACTATTGATACCAGAGCTGCCAACTCACACGCATTTGACCCTCTTCTCACGCTTTCACCGCACACCTCTTATATCTCACGCATTGAAAAGTACTGGTTTTATTAGTCCATTGTATAGTCCGCGCGTTAACTTTTCAACTGTGCTCCAAATCGTTTTGAAATCGCAGCATCTGCACCTGCAATTTAACAGCACGAGCAGAATCGCTATCAATGTCCTGTCTTGCCACAGCACTGTGAACCGCGGCACATCAAAGCATATGATTGGTGTAGTTATGTATCAAGGGGATTGGATGCGCGTTTTAAAGGAACAACCCTCAAGATTAGAGTGGAGTTGAATGGATAGAGATCGTTCTCCACTGAGTTTATAAAACTGTAAAAAGAGCAGCCCTGTAGCCCTGTTTTATGTACAATATTGTGAACAAAATTTGGTTGCTGTTACTCCCGTCCCTATTTCAGAATGCACCCTTTTGACAGCATGTACTAAAGTCGATGTAATCCACACTTGCATTAGTCCCTTCGTTTGGTTATTGGCATTTAGGCTGTGACAACGAAACGGCAGCAGACATACCTACTGTCTTGTTTTGTACGCTTTGTACAAAATAATAAAATGCAGGACGACAGGATATTTATAAACGTAGCTCTTTATTAACTAGCTATAACGTGCATGTCCATGTGTCTCTGGCCATGATCATCTTAGAATGACCTCTCCACCTGGGTGGTCTTAACCAATCATAGCACAGTATGATATGACAGTATAATGCATCCAATTACAATTCAATATGCTGACACATATGAATATTACATCCCCCTTCTTTTAAAAAAAAAGAAAAAATATGTAGAACAATAAAGCGTTTCTTTTGAATATATGCTCTGTAGTTTGAACTCGAGGTAAGTAACCATTTAAACTGCACCAACTGCATCAACATAACAGACAAACAATGATTCAGCATACTGTTACTTTTAGAACAAATATTTCTCAGCAACTCAGCTTTTCACTGTAGCAATGACATCTCAACATATCAAACAAATACCATACCAAAGCATTTCAAGTTAACTTTCAATAACAAGTTTACAGTCTGGAACTCTTTTAGGGCAGCGATCCGCCTACACCCTTTGACATTTCACAGGTCTAGGACAGCTCTAGGCTTGACCTCTCTTCCTGACCTTGTGTGATATGAAGCTGAGCATGCTTCTGTGTCAGTCAACAGTTCTTGTGGTGTTGCAGGTAAGTATGGTGTATGTTGTGTTGTGTCTGTGTTTAGTCCACCCCGTTCTCTTTCAGGGGAACAGTTCATCTCGTCAGTGTGTTGTTCTTTTGTGTTCAGTAGGTGACGACGATTGCGGCGGTACACCGCTCCTTCTGCAGTGCGAACGTGATATGAACGTTCAGTGTCAGCTGGTTGGATGACGACTGCTGGCTTCCAGTAGCCATGCTCCTGGATTCTAACTGACTCTCCGTCGTTCAGTGGTGGCAGTGGTCTGGCTGACCTGTCGTAGTATCGCTTTTGCTGTTGTTGTCTCTGTGCACGTTTTGCATGCACTTCCTTGTAGCTGACGACCTCAGGTTGCAGCTGCTGGTTGGTGCTGGGAAGGATTGAGCGAAGTCTGCGGCTCATCAACAGCTGGGCTGGTGATTTGAAGTTGTCAACTGGAGTGTTGCGGTATTCAAGGAGACTGAGGTAGGGGTCTCTCTTGTCTGCTTTTGCTTTGTCCATGAGTGATTTAGCGATCTGCACAGATTTTTCAGCAAGGCCATTACTTTGAGGGTAATGTGGGCTTGTGGTGACGTGTGTGAATTCCCATGCTTTTGTGAAGGATTCAAACTCATTTGATTTGTAACAGGGCCCATTGTCAGATATTAAAGTCTCTACAATGCCATGCCTGGCAAAGGCTGCTTTCAGCTTGTGTATCACAGCTGCAGATGTGGTGCTGTGAAGCTTGTCGAGTTCGAAGTATCTGCTGTAGTAGTCCACTGTTATAATGTAGTCCTCGTTGTTCCACGTGAACAGATCGGTTGCCACGACCTGCCAGGGTCGGTCTGGGATACGGTGAGGTAACATTGGCTCTTTGGTGTTCGAGGGGCGTCGTTCAAGACAGGTGGGGCATTTACCAACCATGTCCTCTATTTGTTTGCACATTCCGGGCCAAAACAAAATGTCCCGTGCTCTCTGTTTGCACTTTTCCATGCCCATGTGTCCAGCATGGATCTTTGTCAAAATCTCTTCTCTGAGACTGGTAGGAATGATGATTTTCTCTCCTTTGAAAATGATTCCGTTGATCTGTGATAGTTCGTCACGATGGTTCCAGAACTCTGAGACGCTCTGAGGGCATTTTCTCCTCTCCTCAGGCCATCCTGACTGTATGACTTTCCTCAGCTGTGTGAGTTGTGTGTCTTTTTCTGTTTCTGCTCGGATCTCCTTCAGTTTTGTGTCACTAACTGGTAAGTTGCTGTACACAGTGTGCACCTGCATGTCCATGCCTTCACTGAGGCTGCTGTCCTTGTAGGTAAGAAACTTCCTGGAGAGTGTGTCTGCGACAGGGATGTCTTTGCCTGGACGGTGAGTGATTGTGAAGTCGTATTTTTGTAGTTGAAGGATCATTCTCTGTAGCCTTGGCGGGGCTGCGGCTAACGGTTTCCTCATGATTGACTCGAGGGGCTTGTGGTCTGATTCCACAATGACTTGTCGTCCATAGACATACTGATGGAAACGCTTACATCCGAACAGAATGGCGTACAGCTCCTTTTCGATTTGAGCGTAGTTGATTTCACAGTCTGTGAGAGATTTGGAAGCGTAGCCGATGGGTTTTCCTTCTTGCAGTAGCACTGCCCCTAGTCCATACTTTGACGCGTCCACCTGGAGTCTGAGCTCTTTGTTGGGGTCGTAGTAGGCAAGGATTGGTCCTGGTTCTCTCGTGATCAAGTCTTTCACTTTCTGGAAAGCGATGTCGTGTTGGTTGTCCCAGAGGAACTCACTGGACTGCTTTAGCAGCTGACGCAGGGGTGCATTAGCATTGGAGAGGCTGGGTGCGAACTTGGCTAAGTAGTTGACCATGCCAAGCACTGTTTCCAGCTCTGCGCGGTTCTTTGGTGGCTCCATTTCCTTTATGGCTGAGATCTTCTGCGGATCTGGCTTGATTCCATTCGCTGTGAGAAGATGCCCGAAGTAGCTGACCTCTGTAGCGCCGACTGTGCTCTTCTCGGGGTTGAGCCGGACTCCTCTCTCGCGGGACCTTTGCAGCATCGCGTTGAGGTTTCTGTCGTGTTCCTCTTTGGTTCGACCATAGACAAGGATGTCGTCCACAATTGCCACGACTCCGTCGAGGCCTTCGTACACCTCGTCGATCTTTCGCTGAAACTCGTCTTGGGCTGAGATAATCCCAAAAGGCAGGCGACGGAACCTGTAGCGTCCAAACGGTGTGTTGAACGTTGTGAGCTTAGATGACTCTTCTGTGAGCTTGATAGCCCAGTAGCCTGATCTGGCGTCCATGACACTGAAGTAGCGTGCACCCGCTAGCTTGTGTGTGATGCCATCTAGCGTCGGTAAGGGGTAATGGGGGCGTTTGATAGCCTTGTTCAAGTCTCTTGGGTCGAGACATACTCTGAGCTTGCCTGTGCGTGGTTTCTCCACCACCACTAACGCGTTGACCCAATCCGTCGGTTCTGTAACCTTGTTGACGATGTCAGATTGCTCCATGCTCTCCAACTCTTTCTTCAGACGGGCGCGGAGAGCAAGTGGAATCTTTCTCGGTGGGTAGACCACAGGGGTTGCGTCTGGGTCAAGGTGAATGGTACATTCTCCTGGGAATAGTCCTATTCCTGTAAAAACATCAGCAAACTCCTCCATGACATTCTCTATCTCTACTGGTGCTGTCACTGATAAAACTAGCTTGATAAGGTCCATGTCTAAACATGCTTTAAGACCTAGCACTGCAGGTGCTCGAGTGTCAACAACGTAAAAGTCCAACATCATGTCCCTTTCCTTGTATTTGCATTTGAGAGTGCATGTGCCTTTTACTGGGAGCTGTTCACCACCATAACCAGTCAGTCTGCGCGTGGTGGGCTGTAGCTCACACTCAGATGTCAAGCTTCTGTACTTACTCAGAGGAATAATGTTTACTTGTGCACCAGTGTCTAGTTTGAATTTCAGCTCTGTGCCTTGTCTTCCTATCTCAATGTCAGCAAAGGCTTGCTCTGTCTCTGATATCTGACTTTTCTGTGTCACTGAATCAATAAACAGTTCATCAGCATTTGACTCTTTGATTGACATTTCATCTTCACTCACTGTATGTACTGTTTTTCCACGGTAAACTCTGCACACTTTTGCAAAGTGATTCCATTTTCCACATTTAGTACACTGTTTGCCTTTAGCTGGGCAATTCCCCTGTTCGCCATGCACTTTGTATCCACAATATCCACATGTTTTGGGGCGTTTGGAGTCTGTGTCGCTCTGTTTTGGAGTTCTGTCTGTCTCCGCTCTGAAACATGCTCTCTGGGCACTGGAGGTGTGCTTTGATGTCTGCCTGACTGCGTGCACTGCTTGTTCACGTGATGCGCTCATGCTGCCGCCTGAAATGGTTTTCATCTGAACCTGTGCTAGCTCGTGAGATCTGGCTATGTCGATAGCTTTGTCCAGCGTTAACTCTGATCCAACATTCAAAAGTTTCTCTCTCACTCGCGGTGATTGTATTCCAAATACAATACGGTCCCTGACCATCTCATCCTTGTTTGCATAATCACAGTCTTTCACAAGCAGACGCAGCTCAGTGACAAACTGTTCAAACGATTCACTAGCGCCTTGTACTTTCTCATGGAATTTGTACCTAGCGAAAATTGTATTGGTCTTTGGCAAAACATATGCTTCAAAACGATCGTAGTATGTTTTCAGTACCTTTGATTCAGCCTCGGTAAGTGTCCATGTGTTGTAAATGTCTCTCCCTTTTTCACCGATCCAGAGGAGCAGGTAGCTGCACTTTTCCTCTTCTCCTCTTTCCTTCAGAGGACCCGTGAACATCAGCTCCACATGCTGTTTGAACTTACGCCATGCATCGGGTAGATTTGTAGACCCCCAATCCATTCGAGGTGAAGGAACTCCAGCAAAATCCATCTTTTAGTCCTTTTACTCTGACACCATGTCTTGTTTTGTACGCTTTGTACAAAATAATAAAATGCAGGACGACAGGATATTTATAAACGTAGCTCTTTATTAACTAGCTATAACGTGCATGTCCATGTGTCTCTGGCCATGATCATCTTAGAATGACCTCTCCACCTGGGTGGTCTTAACCAATCATAGCACAGTATGATATGACAGTATAATGCATCCAATTACAATTCAATATGCTGACACATATGAATATTACACCTACAGTATGTTTTATCAGGGAAGATGGGTAGGATCACCTGATTTGCGACTATGAAAATCATTTTCTCAAACAGATTGTGAACCCAAAGTATAAATTTGACTCTAGAGGGGGTACAATAAATATACAATAATTTGGGTAGAGTGTAGGGGAAGATTTATATAATATTTTCTTCAGGAGATTTTATTCGCTCTTTACGTTGTTTAGTCTGATTAAATAACTAGCATTCTTAACAATGGGCTAAAATATAGAGTAATCACTATGCTTATCAGTAACACTACTGTCATTCCCCACACTTATTTTATTATTCCACTTCTTCCCAATTTTACGCAATCTCGTATTTTAAATATGATATGCCTACTTGTGTCTTTGAAAATGAATTATATGAGGCTATGCATTTTTGCCATTCGTGGAGCGTTTTGAATAAGTCATACAAATAAGCATTGGATATTAAATGCTCCAGGAATCAAATATCATTTTTGACATTTTAGTATTGTGCACATGCAAAGGCAGAGATGGTAGAGGGACTCACAACTCATAAACGCATCATATTTTGACAACCTAGAGTAAAATGTTGGCAAGGATCTTCAACTAGTAGGCATAAACCACCTGAATATTGATATTCATTCGATTTTTGTTGAAGGTTGTGTGATCTTGAAAAATGAATTGTTATAACAAAAACATTTTCAAACACCCAGCACTTGGGAAACATAGATGTGGAGTGGCCAACCCTCCTGGAAAGCAAGCAGGATTTTCTTCCATCCCGATTTTAAAGAGATAGATCACCCAAATGACAAAATATAAAATGTTACCTTCAAAGCAGTCTATGGATAAGCAGACTGCAATCTATGATTTGGTTATCCACTGCCATCAACCATTAATATTAACATTTCCTGTGCAGAGCCTTGGTGTAGTGGTAACACTCCCCGGAATATGTCGCATACAACTTTTCACCGGAGAACAGGGATCAATCCCTGCTTCCAACCTTCCCACTGTTTTTAGCATTTGCCTGTCTCCCTATCTCATTTCATTACTGTCTGAATAAAGTGTCAAACCACCTAAAAAATGTTTAAAAAAACATATCAGCATACTTTACATTTCATACCCCAAAAACTCAAAGTAACAAAGTAGTCGAATTTTGAGTGTTCATTTAATGTTCAAAGCATCCTGAATATACCTAATTTTCCACCCTGGTAATAGGCCAAAGCCATGTCAAAATACATAGAATTGCAGGGAAATAGTTTAAAACAGTAAAATCTTCCTGGGGGTGGACTCCCAATCCCCAGTCTAGGGATTGTGCCAGGGGGCAATGAAATTCACACAGCAAATCTCACTCCAGCTTTCTTCAGAAGTTGGCAGCCCTGAATTATTACAATGCTCTAAAATAGTAATATAAATATTGCATGACTTAGTTATCATACATTTACTACAATGATGTACACATATTAACAGTGAAAATATTCTAAAATAATATATCTGTATTACGTGCTATGAATTTATCAATTTGAACATCTTATTTTACAACTTGTACAGTGCGTTCGGAAAGTATTCAGACCCCTTGACTTTTTCCACATTTTGTTACGTTACAGCCTTATTCTAAAATGGATTAAATATTTTTTCCCTCATCAATCTACGCACAATACCCCATGATGACAAAGTGAAAACAGGTTTTTAGAAAATACCTTAAAACAGAAATACCTTATTTACATTCAGTATTAAGACCCTTTGCTATGAGACTCGAAATTGGGCTCAGGTGCATCCTGTTTCCATTGATCATGCTTGAGATGTTTCTACAATTTGATTGGAGTCCACCTGTGGTAAATTCAATTGATTGGACATGATTTGGAAAGGCACACACCTGTCTATATAAGGTCCCACAGTTGACAGTGCATGTCAGAGCAAAAACCAAGCTGTGAGGTCGAAGGAATTGTCCGTAGAGCTCCAAGACAGGATTGTGTCGAGGCACATTTCTGCAGCATTGAAGGTCCCCAAGAACACAGTGGCCTCCATCATTCTTAAATGGAAGAAGTTTGGAACCACTAAGACTCTACCTAGAGCTGGCTACCTGGTCAAATTGAGCAATCGGGGGAGAAGGGCCTTGGTCAGGGAGGTGACCCTGAACCCGATGGTCACTCTGACAGAGCTCCAGAGTTCCTCTGTGGAGATAGGAGAACCTTCCAGAAGGACAACCATCTTTGCAGCACTCCATTAATCAGGCCTTTATGGTAGAGTGGCCAGACAGAAGCCACTCCTCAGTAAAAGGCACATGACAGCCCGCTTGGAGTTTGCCAAAAGGCACCCAAATGACTCTCAGACCATGAGAAACAAGATTCTCTGGTCATTTAGCAGATGATGAAACCAAGATTGAACTCTTTGGCATGAATGCCAAGTGTCACATCTGGAGGAAACCTGGCACCATCCCTACAGTGAAGCATGGTGGTGGCAGAATGGGGATGTTTTTCAGCGGCAGGGAGACTAGTCAGGATCGAGGGAAAGATGAACGGAGAAAATTACAGAGAGATCCTTGATGAAAACCTGCTCCAGAGTGCTCAGGACTTCAGACTGGGGCGAAGGTTCACCTTCCAACAGGACAACGACCCTAAGCCCACAGCCAAGACAACGCAGGAGTGGCTTTGGGACAAGTCTCTGAATATCCTTGAGTGGACCAGCCAGAGCCCGGAATTGAACACGATCGAACATCTCTGGAGAGACCTAGAAATAGCTGTGCAGCGACGCTCTCCATCCAACCCTACAGAGCTTGAGAGGAACTACAGAGAAGAATGGGAGAAACTCCCCAAATACAGGTGTGCCAAGCTTGTAGCGTCATACCCAAGAAGACTATAGGCTGTAATTGCTGCCAAAGGTGCTTCAACAAAGTACTGAGTAAAGGGTCTGAATACATATGTAAATGTGATGTTTTATTTGTTATAAAATTGCACAAAAAAATAAAAACCTGTTTTTGCTTTGTAATTATGGGATATTGTGTGTAGATTGATGAGGGGAAAAAACTATTTAATCAATTTTAGAATAAGGCTGTAACGTAACAAAATGTGGTAAAAGTCAAGGGGCCTGAATACTTTCCGAATGCAAAGCATCCACTCGGTTATTATTAAAATATACACATAATTCTGTCTGTCTACGTATTCTCCTGGGGACTGGAGTGATCTTTGACCTCTGTGGAGCCCAGGTTGTCTGTGGGCGGAAAGCTGGGTTCAGGGAGCTTGTAGGCCAACTCACTGAAAGACAAAAAACAACATCTGTCTGTCTGTCTGTTCGTCCATCTTCTTGATTTGTCCGTTCTCTGTAGTGTCTTACCTCTCTCCATCTCTCTCTGTAGCAGCCTGACGAGGGAGACAAAACCAACAGGGGTGGTCAGTATTTCCCACAAACATATCAATAAGATATTCAGTGAAAAAAAGAGAAAGTGCTTCCATCTTCAGTATGGGTTACCTTGGGCTTCTGTGGGATCGACACCCCGCCGGTCTTTCTAGGCCCCCCAAGAGTGTCAAAAGAATTACTGCGCACCCTTATGGCTCTCTGCAACAAAGACAGGAAATATGGATGCCAAGTCCAAAACCCACCCTTTCCCCATACTGTAGCGAAAAAGTCAAGAATGTCTGACTTCACCTTAAAGTTTTCGATGAACCCTCCACTCCCCTCAGTTACACCCTTCATCCCCTCAGAAGTCGAGAGGGCGGACACAGGCGAATCTCCCATCATGCACTGGGAGCGGGTGGACAGTTCCGCCTGCAGACCCTCCAGGAGGGACGAACGAGTGCGCAGCTTGAAAAGATAGGATGAGAGGAGAGAGGGAGGAGAGGAGGCAGCATAGAGGAGTTAAGTAAGAGATGGGGAGCAGAAGAGAGGAATTAGAGAAGAGGAAAGACTTGTTGATTAGGTTTCTGTTCCACATAAAAAGATAACAGTTTTGCATCTAGAAAGTCTTTGGACCTGTGCATGTAATGCCTTAAGCATTACTGCATACATGTATAATGGTGTTAGTGTTGTTCTTCTGTGGTTACCTCAAGTCTGCTGAACCTCTCAGCCTTATAACAGGAGATCTCTGCATTGATAAGCTTGGTCAGGAGGAACTCTCTCAACAGGGAGCTCTGCAAGAGAGGCCAACAGAGACACACTGAGAATGCATCATGGTCTTTTACCATGTCACCAAGATCAGATGTGAATTCTATTCACCTCTGTGAATATGGGAGGATCAGGGAGGGAGGGACCAAAGGGAGGTACATCCTCTCTGGCTGCGACTGACACCTGCAAACAGACCACTTTCAGGTTTGAAAAAGTCTTTCCATTCCAATAAAAATAACTACAGTGATAAGAGATCAATGTGTCTCTCCTTTTGTTTTATCTTCATACCTGGAAGACCCCTCCTCCTCCTGCCTCCTCCCCCTCGCCCCCCACTCCCTTCCTCACCCTCCTGACCACTAGGAAACAGTGCAGGAAGTGCGAACCGATGACATCAGACAGAAAAGGGGTTTGGCCCTCCTGGTAAACAACAGCAACGATGTCGTTGCCGATGTGTCTCTTCCTCTGTAGCTGTAAGGAGCAATGAGCAGAGGGTAAGAGGGAGCCACTGGAGCTGGGTTGAAGTGATTGACTGTGGGTGAGTATGATTAGTTGTCGTTATTCTAGCTAACCTGTTGTGTATCGCCCTCTGTGAAGGGCAGTTTGGTGGACACATGGAACATGATCTCTCTGCCGTGGAAGGAAGTGAAGACCGCATCACTTCCTGTCTGGCCGTGACACACGTCCAAACCTCCTCGGAACCTTGAAGAGAGGGAGGGAGAGAGAGAATGGGGGAGAGAAAGAGGGAAGATGCCGTCGGGGAGAGGGAGTGACAGTAAGCTGCTGGCATCTTCTTATTCATCTCTTCCTGTTACAATGTCATATTTCTGTAATTTCTCCATAAGGCCATGTCACCATGTAGGTTACTGTAAATTACCCAGTGAACCCTTGAAGTGTGACTGTATCTCCCAAAATAGAGAGGAATTCTTGAAACTCTTCACTTTCCTCATTGTTACAGAGTATGTCCTCCTCTGTCAACTGTAAAAGATAGAGAGAAAATATGAGATGTAATGTAGACTAGTGCTCCTATTTAATGCTACCAAGCTTCTGCCTGCGGTCCAGTTATTTACCTGTCCCTCTCTCTGATACAAGACACCAAACTTGAAGTTCGGAGACACTCTGTGTTCATCAAATGCTGTTATAAGATCTGGTGCCTGAAAGACAGAGAGGGGAAGGGAGAGGGAGAAATGAAGGGAGAAGCAGAGGGATAGATAGAGAGATAAAGGGGAAGGAGAGGGCACACATTTTTGTCAAATTTGTCTCAGGTTTTAGAGGTCATTTGAAGAGTACATTCTGTGTAACATGAAGGCCTAAATCATTTGGGAATGTGTACAGTGAAAAATAAGTACCTTGAGGTAACTGACCACATCAAATCTGGGCACAGTCACACTGTCGCATAGCATCTGAAAAGGACATGGTCAGTTTGGGGTTTTTCGATGATGGTAATTACTTTCAGTAAAAGTATAATAAAGGTTAATCTAAAATACACACGTCTGTTGGAGAGACTAGTAATGGTACCTTGGCCAGCTCCACAGCAGATGGGATGTTTGGGAACAGAGACACAGAGAAAACCCCATGCATAGAGCATTCCCTCATTCTGGAAAGGAAAGACAAACATGTAATAACTGTTGCTCATGGAATTCACCAGGGTGTTTCATTACATTAATTGAACAATTTCCATTATTTCTGATATAACCTCAGTATTACTCTCAGCCTCTTCTCTTCTTCCTCCAAACAGACAGAGAGAAGGAGGGGTCCCAGGGAGGGGTCCACTGCTGTGAACGAGTGATGATACTGACATAGGAGAGAAAGTCACACAGCTACTATGTACAGTGGCTTGCGAAACTATTCACCCCCCTTGGCATTTTTTCTATTTTGTTGCCTTACATCCTGGAATTAAAATTGATTTTTGGGGGGTTTGTATCATCTGATTTACACAACATGCCTACCACTTTGAAGATGCAAAATATGTTTTATTCTGAAGCAAACAAGAAATAAGACAAAAAAACAGAAAACTTGAGCGTGCATAACTATTCACCACCCCAAAGTCAATACTTTGTAGAGCCACATTTTGCAGCAATTACAGCTGCAAGTCTCTTGGGATATGTCTCTATAAGCTTGGCACATCTAGCTACTGGGATTTTTGCCCATTCTTCAAGGCAAAACTGCTCCAGCTCCTTCAAGTTGGATGGGTTCCGCTGGTGTACAGCAATCTTTAAGTCATATCACAGATTCTCAATTGGATTGAGGTCTGGGCTTTGACTAGGCCATTCCAAGACATTTAAATGTTTCCCCTTAAACCACTCGAGTGTTGCTTTAGCAGTATGCTTAGGGTCATTGTCCTGCTGGAAGGTGAACCTCCGTCCCAGTCTCAAATCTCTGGAAGACTGAAACAGGTTTCCCTCAAGAATTTCCCTGTATTTAGCGCCATCCATCATTCCTTAAATTCTGACCAGTTTCCCAGTCCCTGCCGATGAAAAACATCCCCACTGTATGATGCTGCCACCACCATGCTTCACTGTGCGGATGGTGTTCTCAGGGTGATGAGAGGTGTTGGGCTTGCACCAGACATAGCGTTTTCCTCGATGGCCAAAAACCTTAATTTTAGCCTTATCTGACCAGAGTACGTTCTTCCATATGTTTGGGAAGTCTCCCACATGCCTTTTGGCGAACACCAAACGTGTTTGCTTATTTTTTTCTTTAAGCAATGGCTTTTTTCTGGCCACTCTTCCGTAAAGCCCAGCTCTGTGGAGTGTACGGCTTAAAGTGGTCCTATGGACAGATACTCCAATCGCCGCTGTGGAGCTTTGCAGCGCCTTCAGGGTTATCTTTGGTCTCTTTGTTGCCTCTTTGATTAATGCCCTCCTTGCCTGGTCCGTGAGTTTTGGTGGGCGGCCCTCTCTTGGCAGGTTTGTTATGGTGCCATATTCTTTCCATTTTCTAATAATGGATTTAATGGTGCTCCGTGGGATGTTCAAAGTTTCTGATATTTTTTTATAACCCAACCCTGATCTGTACTTCTCCACAACTTTTTCCCTGACCTGTTTGGAGAGCTCCTTGGTCTTCATGGTGCCGCTTGCTTGGTGGTGCCCCTTGCTTAGTGGTGTTGCAGACTCTGGGGCCTTTCAGAACAGGTGTATATATACTGAGATCATGTGACAGATCATGTGACACTTAGATTGCACACCGGTGGACTTTATTTAACTAATTATGTGACTTCTGAATGTAATTGGTTGCACCAGATCTTATTTAGGGGCTTCATAGCAAAGGGGGTGAATACATATGCACGCACCACTTTTCCGTTATTTATTTTTTAGAATTTTTTGAAACAAGTTATTTTTTTAATTTCACTTCACCAATTTGGAATATTATGTGTATGTCCATTACATGAAATCCAATTAAAAATCCATTTAAATTACAGGTTGTAATGCAACAAAATAGGAAAAACGCCAAGGGGGATGAATACTTTTGCAAGGCACTGTATGTATGTATTTCATCATATTGGATCATAGTCCATCTCTACCATCCAATAGAACAGAATAAGAATAGTTCTATGGGTGGTACTCTACTAACTCGTGAGCGGAAGAACTCCTGGTAGTATGTGGCCTCGCTGTCTCTCTCCATGATGTCATAGGTCTCTGGGTCTAGTCCGTAATGAGAGGATGTCGGACTGGTCTCAGCAAACTTCTGTAGCGGGGGGTCTATCCAGTAACCACCCAGCTTTGGAGGCAGGATCAGAGGAAGATCACGACCTATCTTCAAAAGCTGAGACTTTAAAAAGGGTGAGATGATAATTTAAAAGTCTGTGGTGTATCCAATTAACTGTAGATCTAGCAGTTTCCGTAGGATGATGTTTGAACTGACGTGCTCATGGTTGCACCAGCATACCTAATAATACGTTTTATATATGCTGGTATGAGTGTTATTGCTATTGTGACGTCAGTGTTTTAGGGAACAAAATGTCTGTATCATTGAGAAGGTCAATTATTTTAAATGCCTTTATTTGTATCCCATGTTCAATGGAAAGAAAGTTGAACATGCCACATACATGCCACACGTGTGCACACAAATCTTGCCATTATATTTTAGGAGAAAGACTCACCCTCAAAGGCAGAGGGAATTCACAACGCTGTTCATCGAGCCTGCTGCCCTGATGAAGGAGAGTGAAGGTAACAGTGACTGACTGATTGAATAACTGGAGAGAGAACTGTTGTACACACAGAGACTACACAAAACAGAGGGGGAATGGTGCTGTACACTCACCTGCAACTTCTCAATGATCTCAAACAGCTCTGTCACCTTACATGGAAAACACAGATAGACAGTCACACAGGCAGACAGACAGACAGACAAACAAAGACAGACAGAAAGAGTCAGACAGACAGAAAGAGTCAGACAGACAGAAAGAGTCAGACAGACAGAAAGAGTCAGACAGACAGACAGACAGACAGACAGACAGACAGACAGACAGACAGACAGACAGACAGACAGACAGACAGACAGAGAAAGGAGGTTCAGGGAGAAGCAGGGAGAGAAAGGTGAACAACGTTAGACAAAGACAGATGCAGGGAAGTGCAGGGAGACTAAATTTGTGATGATGCGATCAACAAATGCAAAAAGGATATAATGACGATGATGAAAGGATATGGCCATAGCAGATTAAGTCCTTTTACCTTCTGGTTGCTGCCAACAGAGAGGAACGGTTTGGTCTCGCTGGTAGGGGAGTCCAAAATATCCAGAATGCTGTGTTCTAAAGGTTCCGGTCTGCTGCAACAGGTGGAATGACAGAGCAAAGCAATGCAACCCATCACTTTTTCCATTCATCAACTGCAAGTGTATCAACCGCTAAATCCAGTGCAAAATGACCAGTGAGAAGGAAACAACATTAAATGTGGATAAAGGTAAATAAAGTTATTATTAAGTTTCACTCACCTAATCTCATTTTCAGATATGAACTTGTCCACACTGTGAATAGGGGAAGTGGTAACTCCTTAGACAATGTGCCGCATGACATTAAGGACTACTTCTATGAACAACATTTATAATTCAAGATTTAATTTTGACACTAGAACGAAAGCATTTTAATTAGTTCTCAGTACTGTGACTGTTACTCACCCTCCATATGCCCCAAAAGTGAAACTTCTCTTTCTGGAGAATAACTTCTCGTTTCTGCTGTCTCTCTCCATCGTTCTGTTGTGTGAGTGCCAGTGTGCTAGCTATAGTCAATCAGTGCTGCTTAGGGATGAATTAAATCACTCCCCTCCCTCTCTCTCTCTCTCTCCACCCCCTGCATCTCACTCATTTAATCTCTCTACTTCCTTCCCTCTATCCTGCTGTCAGCCAGACTAGCAATATTAACCCACTCTTGGCCGCAGGGACACGCACTGATGGATAACAAACCCCATGACCCTGCCCTGACATACAGTACATGTATGGACACAGAGACAGAGGGGTCGCTGGGTGTCGATCGCCATGCTCTAAGAAACACAGGTAGTGGTCTCACTGACTGGGTGTGTTTAAAGATAGGAATGGTAAATAAATAAATAAACGCATGAGAGATTGCCTCTTTAGACCTGTTACCCTTTGAGTCTGTAGAACCATCAATTATTGACAGCACATACTGAGAGAGGTGCAAGGCAGCGGGAGAGGAGAGGAGGGAGGAGGGGAACGGGGATGGGTGGTAGTGGAGGGGGGAGGGGGTATTGAGGCACACTGCTAAAGGGGGAATAAAAAAAGATTTAGGGTGGTTAGAAATACTGTATGTTCATACTGTATCTATTAATACAACATTAGGCTTCATTTGTGCAATAAGGTCAATTATGTTGTGGCATTGGTAGTACGTTTTTTCAGTCTTCGTTATCAAGGAAGATTTTTCATATCAACAGACCCCTTTCTGTGTTTGCAAAAATTTCCACAGGTGGGTGATGCGCCCCATATTGGTTGCAGAACATAGGGGAGTTCTCATAGACTGCCAGCTAAAAAAGCCTCCATTTACATGTTGCTTATGAGTGCATTTATAATAATAATAATAATAATTAGGTGGGTGCTTACATTTGTCCTATTTCATACATGTACAAGTGTGTATTATACACGTGTGTGAATTGAACATTTGTTTTTTGCATATCCCACTCCCCCTGAGACACCCTCGGAGAGTGGGGTCACAGCCAGGGATCAGCAATTATTGACGGCGACCCTGGAGCAATTAGGATTAAGTGCCTTGCTCAAGGGCACATTGACAGATTTGTCACTTAGACGGCTCGGGGATTAGAAACCAGCGGCCTTTCGGTTACTGGCCCAACGCTCTTAACCGCTAGATTACCTGCCGCCCAATTTCACATTACTTAGGGATTATAATTGGATTTTCGCATTCTCGATAACAACTGCTACATCCAAAATAGGTATTTTTTAAAGATCACACACAAATATAATCTTAGCGACTGTTTAAGCAATAATCAAAACAACATTTTAAGTGTATGAGAATCCAAAAAAAGTGTTCGCCCAGCAAAACGTCAATAAAGATTCCCTGAACTGTCATTGGCTATAATCCAAAACATAGAATTTCTATCACTCCCACTACTCCCACACTGCAGAGGTGCGAAAGTTGGTTGTTAGTAGGGTACGTTGTTAACCTCTGATGTAAAGTCCCTTATTTAGGGGACTCGTAGTGATTGTGGACTGGTTCTGAGTGACCGAAATGTTTGTGTACAGAACGTTCTGTGAACAGTACAATGTCAATTGCTTTAAATCAGCAAAACAGCTGAGTCTCCCCATTCAGATGGCGCTGCCCGCAAGGAGCTGAGATGTAGGGTTTGAAATCTGACACCTCATTTGCATAGGGAGTGATGTGTCACATTTTTGGGCCTATCCAGACAAAGGATCGATTCCTCTGGCTGTGTGCATAGGAGCCCCACTTGCTATAGAGCCGGGCTCTCCAATCCTGTTCCTGGAGAGCTACCGTCCTGTAGGTTTTCACTCCAACCCTAATCTAGCACACCTGATTCTAATAATTAGCTGGTTGATAAACTGAAGCAGGTTAGTTACAACTGGTGTTGGAGCGAAAACCTACAGGAGGGTAGCTCTCCAGGAACAGGGTTGGAGACCCCCTGAAGAGCCTACTCTTCAGAGGACCGCAAGGGCATTTGGTGCATTCATAACAGAGTGGGAAGATGGTATTTAGCACATACGACTGGGAAAAATCCAGTTGTCTGGTAATTACTAGTGGGAAACGCATCTATCAACCCAGAGCTCCAACTTCTCCCACATGCTGAACTCTGACATTTCCTACTGAGGAAATGACCTCGATAACAGTATTTTCGGCAGTTAAGTGCAACAACAAAACATTATTTATAAAAAGCAATCTATCAATATGTTTTTTTAACACTATAGTTTGTTTACAGGCATGATAGCTGTACTTTTAGTTTATGGTTGATGCAGCTTGTTTGCCATTAGCCAATCGGCAATTCTCAACGAGTTGAAAGCATGTGAAAGCATCCAACTCGTATTTATGACTTCACAACTGGTAATTACCACTTTCCCACTTGGTCATGAATGCAACATTAGTTTTACGTTGCAATGGAGGAATTTATAATAATAATATAATATGCCATTTAGCAGACGCTTTTATCCAAAGCGACTTACAGTCATGCGTGCATACATTTTTTTTGTTTTGTGTATGGGTGGTCCTGGGGATCGAACCCACTACCTTGGCGTTACAAGCGCCAATTTAAAGATGAATGGTTACCCTATGTGGTTAATAATATAAATGTTGGGATCTAATGTACATATGTAGGATCTTATTTTGAGCCAGTTTGCTACAGCAGGAAAATAATCATGCAGCAACAGGAAATGTGAATTATTATGTGGATTATAATCAAAATTGTCAAAGACTCCAGCCACCCTAGTCATAGACTGTTCTCCCTGCTACCGCACGGCAAGCGGTACCGGAGTGCCAAGTCTAGGTCCAAAAGACTTCTCAACAGCTTCTACCCCCAAGCCATAAGACTCCTGAACAGCTAATCATGGCTACCCGGACTATTTGCACTGCCCCCCCACCCCATCCTTTTTACGCTGCTGCTACTCTGTTAATTATTTATGCATAGTCACTTTAACTCTACCCACATGTACATATTACTTCAACTATCTCAACTAGCCGGTGCCCCCGCACATTGACTCTGCACCGGTACCCCCCTGTATATATAGCCTCCCTACTGTTATTTTATTTTACTTCTGCTCTTTTTTTCTCAACACTTTTTTTGTTGTTGTTTTATTTTTACTTTTTTTGTTAAAAATAAATGCACTGTTGGTTAAGGGCTGTAAGTAAGCATTTCACTGTAATGTCTGCACCTGTTGTATTCAGCGCATGTGACCAATAAAATTTGATTTGATTTGATTTGATTTAATAGACATTTTTTGTAGGGGTTGATACATTTTTCGTTTAGGGAAAATCAAGTCTGACATTTTAAAGTGGAAATTACAAACTTTAGAAGCCTTTTTAAATGTTAAATACACTACAAGTTTGCATTTCCTGTTGTGCAGGAAATTCTCAGCAACAAAAGAGTGATCAAATTAAGAACCTACATTTGTATCAATGAAATTCAACATTGTCAAATGGAGATAACGTTTGCGTTATTTAGTTTTAGCTATGTTGGATGAACAGATTAATATATTTCTATATAAAAAACCCTTCAGTTGGCATGCTGAATGGCAGTCAATCCAAATAATATTTCCCCAGTTTGTCTGATATATATATTTTTTTAGGAACATATTATACATGTAATTGTGTTCATGAACAATGAAGGGAAGAAGTCTGAATTTGCTAAACCTAGTTCTGTTTATCGACCACAAATATTTATTTGGATGGAGACCAAAGTCCACAACTGGTTCCATAGTGGCGACGTTCTGATTGATTTCAAGCAGCTGCTTCCTAGAGATCAAACACAACTCATGGTAACCTTGCAGAATCATCAGTATCAGTGACCTGTTGTGAAGCTCCTTCTAAGAATCGCCCTTACAAAAAAATAAGTGAAATTTGCATTTTCACATTTGAAATAGCTGTTTTCACATGTTGAGCTGAAATGTATGTGAAATCATATGTTCACATGTATAAAATTGTAAGATCACATGTTAACACCACCCTTTCACATGTGAGGAGAATAAAATGTTTTCACCTCACATGGGAACTGCAGTTTCACATGTGAAAAACGTTGTAACTCTAACTAAACATGCCATTGGTTGGGTGTAACTCTGTAACTAAAGAGAGAGAGAGACAGGAGGAGAGGAGAGAGGAGGAGAGGAGAGGAGAGGAGAGAGAAGAGTCTATTCTTGTTCTGAGACATGAAGGCTATTCCATGCGAGAAATTGCCAAGAAACTGAAGATCTCGTACAACGTTGTGTACTACTCCCTTCACAGAACAGCGCAAACTGGCTCTAACCAGAATAGAAAGAGGAGTGGGAGGCCCCGGTGCACAACTGAGCAAGAGGACAAATACATTACAGTGTCTAGTTTGAGAAACAGGCTGCTCCCGCGCCTGAGGGGGGACAGAGGAACACAGGGACTCATCAGCCTTAGACACAACGTAGCATACATATAGGGGAGGGTGTTGTCTGACTGACACTCTAGTCAGGTCAATGGGGTTCAATGGGCTTTTGACAAAGTGGTCCTCTGTAGCTCAACTGGTAGAGCACGGCGCTTGAAATGCCAAGGTAGTGGGTTCGATCCCCGGGACCACCCATACACAAAAAGATTTATGCACGCATGACTGTAAGTCGCTTTGGATAAAAGCGTCTGCTAAATGGCATATTATTATTATTTATTATTTTAAAGCATTTGGTGGGGAACAGAGGAAGTTGATGGGAGGAGCTATAGGGACGGGCTAATTGTAATGGCTGAAATGGAATCAATATAATGGTACCAAACACATCAAACACATAGAAACAACTTGTTTGACTCGGTTCCATTGATTCCGTTCCACATGTTGCCCATCCAAAAAAGTTTGGAACAGTTGGTGCGTATATTTTGACAACATTTTGTGCCATTTTTGATGGTTTTGTTCTTCGGCAAGGGTTTTTCGGCTGGTCGTGCCGAAGTCGGTAGCCGAAGTCTACGCCCCTGCGTCGGTTATTGGTCAACAGAGCAATTCTTCAATTAAGTGTTTGTTGTCATTCAACGAGAGAAGCACATCATGTCACTTGAGAAATGCTGCACCGAAATGTTTCACGACTAAGATCTCCTCTGCAAAAACGTCAAAATTAATGACAGATTTCTGGAGTTATGTTAGATTAATTCTGATTAGTGTATACTGGCTACGTCGTCTCAAGATGGAAAAACAGTAATAATGCCGCTTTCTTCTCATTTTTCAAGCTAAGGTCTTTTAAGGGACTATGCGAGCACACTTGTTCAGTTCGCCTAGATGAGTTTGGCTAGGCGCCAGCCGAACCGAAGCATGCTAACGCCTTTAGGGGCCCTTCCCAACAATGCAGAGAGAAAGAAAACATAGAAATAATAGAAAAGTAATAACACGTAATAATAAAAGTAATAATACACAATGAGTAATGATAACTTGGCTATATACAAGGGGTACAAGTACCGAGTTGATGTGCAGGGGTATTAGTTAATTGACGTAGATATGTACAGGAATAAAGTGACGGCTAATAAACAGTAGGCCAACGTCAATTAGTGATAGCAGAGAGCTGTCAAAAGGAGAATACTCCTTCTTGAAGCCTCACAGGTCATAGACTGCTTGGTTAACCAACTGAGTATAGAGCGGCAAAGATCCGCCAGATAAGGCAGGAGTTAAGAACAGTTCAAGGAGGCGAATGAAGAAGAAATACGAGCCTTGTCAGAGCTACGGAACATCCTCAGGACCTTGCAGAGAGCTAAATGGCATAGAAGGCACAGGAAAAAGAGGTCAAGGAAGCGGGCTACCTTTTTAGCAAATCCCTTTGGATTCACCGAACAGCTGCTGGGTCAGAAGCACAGTGGCCACCTTACCTGCTCCAAAGATGAGATTGACAACCATCTCCGCAGCACGTACAGCAATGCAATCTGAGAGCAAGATCTGGAGTACTGCAAGGCCTTGATAGTTCTACCAGTACCAACCACAGAGTTAAACAAGGAGCCCTGCTGGAAGGAGGTACAGGAGGTTGTCAAGAGGGCAAGAGCATCCTGAAGGTGATCTGGAGGAGGGGCAAAGTCTTTCGAAGAACATCGACCAGTTCAGAACCATCTCGTTGCTCAGTGTTGAAGGAAAGATATTCTTCAGCATTGGGGCCAGCCATCTGACAGATTACCTCCTAAAGAACTACATCAGTCCAGAAAGAAGGGATCCCGGAGGTGCCAGGATGACTGGAGCACACAGGCGTGGTCAAGCAGATAATCAGGGAAGCCTGGGAGAACAGAAGAGACCTTGTTGTACTGTGGCTGGACCTCACGAACGCCTAAGGCTTCATACCCCACAAGCTGGTTGAAGTGGCTGTGGATCGGCACCACATCCCAGGCAAGATCAGGGATCTCATACTGGACTACTACAACAGTTTCAGTCACCTCTGGGTCCACAACATTGGAATGGCACAGGCCTGAGAAAGGAATCATCACAGGTGGAGGTGGAATGTAGAGGCCCACTGACCAAGTCTGGTGTGCGACAAGCTATCAGTCTTCATGGATGACCTGACTGTGACAACAACATCCATCCCAGGGAGTAGATGGATTCTGAAGGGGTTGGAGAAGCTTGTCACTTGAACTTCAAGCCAGCGAAGTCTAGATCCCTGGTGCTGAAAAGGGGGAAGACTGTGGACAAGTTCCGCCTCGCCATTCAAGACACACAGATCCCATCCATCACAGGGAAACCGGTAAAGAGTCTGGGCAAGATGTTTGACAGCAGCCATCAAGACATCCAACCAGGAGCTGGAAGTGTGGTTGGCTGCAGTGGAAAAGTCAGGTTTACCTGGCAAGTTCAAGGCCTGGATATAGGTGAGGACAGGAAGGAAGTGGATGGCTCAGGATGCAGTAGAGCAGGCTGAGTCACGGCTACGGTACAGCGTGCTGGTGGGTAAGGTGACTCCGGGAAGAGCTGACCTTGGTAGCATTACAACACCACGCTACGACCAGGCCCAAGGGAAAGACAGGCGGAAGCTGGTGCAGGAGGAAGTGTGAGCAACAGTCAAGGAGGAGGGAGCCAGCAGGATGGTAGGAATGCAGCAACAAGGCAACAAGATGGGAGAAAACGGTGGAAAGTACATGGTCCGAGAGTGTACAGGTAGTCTACGATGTCCTGAAAAAGAAAAGGAGAGCTGCACACTCTAGGAGCTCAGATGCAATAATTTAATAATCAGCCAAGCTGTCTTCATCAGGGTATAGACTACAATGTTTTACCAAGCCCATCTAACCTGTTCTGCTGGGGCAAGGTCGATTCACCATCATGCTCTCTGTGCCTAAAGAGAGGAGTACATCCATCCTCAACTGCTGCTCAAAAGCCCTAGGTGAAGGTCGCTACCACTGGTGCCACAACCTGGTGCTTAAAGCCATTGTAGAAACCATCTGCAGTGGGATCAGTCACTGCAAGTGCCTCCGACAAGCGAAGCAGGCCATAGCATTCTTCGGAGACGGGGAAAAGCCAACACCAGCTACCAGAACCTCCACAGGTCTTTTCGCAACAGCTCAAGACTGGGAGCTGAAAGTCGACCAGGGAAAGCAGCTCAAGTTCCCAGATATCATCACAGCGACAACACTGAGGCCAGACATTGTGCTGCTTTCCCGAAACTTCCAAGCAGGTAATGGAGTTTGGGAGGACTGCATTGAAGAGGCGAATTAAAGAAAATAGGCCGAAGTACGAGGACCTGATGGAGCAGTACCGCAGAGCAAGGTCTGAGTCTGTCGAAGTGGGATGCAGAAGGTTCTGCATTGGGGGGGGGGGGGGGGCTCGTGCTTGGCTCTGCCTACCTTGCTTGTTCTGCCCACCATGATTAATTTGCTCCCATTGGAATCGACAGACTGTGGTCTATCTTAGGTTTGTTAAAAAAAAAAATGCCCTAACCTTAACCATATTACATTTCAACTTCAATGGGGTAGGGACCTCCCAAGGATTTCGGATAGCACGGATTCCAGTGCGCACTGAGCTGTGCTAGTGCGCAGGTGTTATCTGCTCTGTTAAACCGAATCTAAAAAGATGGCAATAAACACAGGTTTTGCGAACAGGTTTTACCTAGATAGTTAGTTTGTCAGAAATGGAGAACTTACACTGCAGGCTAGGATAATAAACATAGCAGGTTTGGAGAAGTAGGTTAGATTTGGAAAAAAATGAAAGAATAATCAACTTTTGACATCAATTTGATCAACTGTATCCCATCTAGCAATGACCCAATGCGAAAGTAAGTAGTTTAAGTTGTCTCTAGTTAATTAATAAGCTAAGTGCATTCTGCTCCTAAAATGAATACCAACTTTATCCTCTTCATGTAAAAATTAAAAACTGCTATTGGGTAAACTATAGGCCTATCCTTGAAAAGAAATTCCACAAATTAACTTTTAACAAGTTACAGTTTTAACAGTGGCCATGTAGGCTACTGTGGCTATTTGATCATAATGTAGGCCTACCAGAGTGGCCTACCATCAAAAACAATGGAGAAAATGCATCCCATAACATTTTAACATGGGAATAGCTGTTCTATCATTCAGCCTAAAGTAGTAGCCAATGTGTGGTGTTCAATGTAGGCCTACATTCCATGAGACTTTTGAAAAAAAACATGCAGGGCTTGACATTAACCTGTTAACCCACTTGTCCTTCAGACAAGGAGATGACTGAAAATTGTGTTGTGTTGTTTGATGCAAGAAACCACTTTACAAAATAAAATGCATTATTATTCCCATACCATTAAAACAGAGAATCAGATAAATTATGCTACCCTCTGACTATTGGCTACTTTGCTTATTCAAGCCTGTCTCAAAACACAACACTGCCCCTTTAAGACAAAATAAAGCTCTTTACCTGACTTGCTTTTCAAAGATGCCTAGAATTTACTTTTTTGTTCTCTTGTAGGAATCAATCACTCCCCTATTGCTGACTACAAATGATCTATAACTGGGCTAATAACTCACTAACTAGCAAAGGATATGAACAAAATGTGCACACGTGACTACATGCAGCTCTCGCTTTGATCTCAAAACAAGCACATCTACTCATGACCACTCATGCTGTAAAGACAGTCCAGTTCAAAGTAAATGGCACAGATCCATATATGGCAATGGTCTATTTGCATTTAGGCCTACTGCAGCTCTGATTGGGAAAACTCTGGAACAGTGGTCACCAACCTTTTCTGAGTCAAGATCACTTTCTGAGTCAAAATGCAAGCCGAGATCTTCCACTCAGATTTTTTTTTTACATGACTTAAAAAAACGTAAGCCTATTATCACCGCATATTGGCTTTGCTTGAATTGCCCTACCAATACATTGATGTTTGGGACATTTTTTAAAATTATATTTCCAAATTTGATTTGAGGTAGGCTACATGATTACATTTTACATTTTACATTTTAGTCATTTAGCAGACGCTCTTATCCAGAGCGACTTACAGTTAGTGAGTGCATACATTTTCATACTTTTTTGTCAGGGGTTGCCCTGATTTGCTAAGGCAAAGCCCCCTACACACCGATAATAGATCCGTTGTTGTATTACTTGTGAGGCACAGTTTAGTGAGCATACATTTAAATCATTTGCTTTTTATTTTTATTTTACTGGGCTGATGGTGTCTGCATCTCCGCTCTCCCTTTCCTCCACTGACACTGACCAACAAGGGGCACGTCTTCCAGTTGATGGGGAAACTCGAGTCGCATCGCATTATTTATGTCTCATGCACAAATTCATGTTGTTACTCCTATGAATAGAGAAAGTGAAATATTCCTCAATATTAAAAAAGACTGCTGCTAATAATAACAACAACAACGCAAGCCTATAAATACACTTTCCCACTCATTCATTACTGCTGCACTGCTTGTTGTAGCGCTGAGTGGAAATAGGAAGAACACGTATTTTATGGCTTATAAAAGTGTTGAATACAAAGTGTTGACAGTGCTGACTAAGAACTGTCAATCTGGTTTCCGAGCTGGTCATGGGTGTTGGTCATGGGTGCACCTCAGCCACGCTCAAGGTCCTAAACGATATTATAACCGCGATCGATAAAAGACAGTACTGTGCAGCCGTCTTCATCGACCTGGCCAAGGCTTTCGACTCTGTCAATCACCGCATTCTTATTGGCAGACTAAATAGCCTTGGTTTCTCAAATGACTGGCTCGCCTGGTTCACCAACTACTTTTCAGATAGAGTTAAATGTGTCAAATCAGAGGGCCTGTTGTCTGGACCTCTGGCAGTCTCTATGGGGGTGCCACAGGGTTCAATTCTCGGGCCGACTCTATTCTCTGTGTATATCAATGATGTCGCTCTTGCTGCTGGTGACTCTCAGATCCACCTCTACGCAGATGACACCATTTTGTATACATCTTGCACTTCATTGGACACTGTGTTAACAAACCTCCAAACGAGCTTCAATGCCATACAACACTCCTACCGTAGCCTCCAACTGTTCTTAAACGCTAATAAAATTAAATGCATGCTCTTCAATCGAACGCTGCTTGCACCCCCCCCGCCCGACTAGAATCACTACTCTCGGCAGGTCTGACTTAGAATATGTGAACAACTACAAATACCTAGGTGTCTGGTTAGACCGTAAACTCTCCTTCCAGACTCACATTAAGCATCTCCAATCCAAAGTTAAATCTAGAATCGGCTTCCTATTTCGCAACAAAGCCTCCTTCACGCATGCTGCCAAACATGCCCTCGTAAGACTGACTCTCCTACCGATCCTTGACTTCGGCGATGTCATTTACAAAATAGCCTCCAACACTCTACTCAGCAAATTGGATGTAGTCTATTACAGTGCAATCCGTTTTGTCACCAAAGCCCCATATACTACCCACCATTGTGACCTGTACGCTCTCGTTGGCTGGCCCTCACTACATATTCGTCGCCAAACCCACTGGCTCCAGGTTATCTATAAATCACTGCTAGGCAAATCCCCGCCTTATCTTAGCTCATTGGTCACCATAGCAACACCCATCCGTAGTATGCGCTCCAGCAGGTATACAGTTGAAGTCGGAAGTTTACATACACCATACATAGCCAAATACATTTAAACTCAGTTTTTCACAATTCCTGTCATTTAATCCTAGTAAAAATTCCCTGTCTTAGGTTAGTTAGGATCACCACTTTATTTTAAGAATGTGAAATGTCAGAATAATTGTAGAGAGAATGATTTATTTCAGGTTTTATTTCTTTCATGGCATTCCCAGTGGGTCAGAAGTTTACATACACTCAATCAGTATTTGGTAACATTTACTTTAAATTGTTTAACTTGGATCAAACGTTTCGGGTAGCCTTCCACAAGCTTCCCACAATAAGTTGGGTGAATTTTGGCCCATTCCTCCTGACAGAGCTGGTGTAACTGAGTCAGGTTTGTAGGCCTCCTTGCTCGCCCACACACTTTTTCAGGTCTGCCCACAAATGTTCTATAGGATTGAGGTTAGGGCTTTGTGATGGCCACTCCAATACCTTGACTTTGTTATCCTTAAGCCATTTTGCCACAACTTCGGAAGTATGCTTGGGGTCATTGTCCATTTGAAGACCCATTTGCGACCAAGCTTTAACTTCCTGACTGATGTCTTGAGATGTTGCTTCAATATATCCACATAATTTTCCTTCCTCATGATGCCATCTATTTTGTGAAGTGCACCAGTCCCTCCTGTAGCAAAGCACCCCCACAGCATGATGCTGCCACCCCCATGCTTCACAGTTGGGATGGTGTTCTTTGGCTTGCTATCACCCCCTTTTTCCTACAAACATGACGATGGTCATTATGGCCAAACAGTTCAATTTTTGTTTCATCAGACCAGAGGACATTTGTCCAAAAAGTACAATCTTTGTCCCCATGTGCAGTTTCAAACTGTAGTCTGGCTTTTTTATGGTGGTTTTGGAGCAGTGGCATCTTCCTTGCTGAGCGGCCTTTCAGGTTATGTCGATATAGGACTCGTTTTACCGTGGATATACAGTGGGGAGAACAAGTATTTGATACACTGCCAATTTTGCAGGTTTTCCTACTGACAAAGCATGTAGAGGTCTGTAATTTTTATCATAGGTACACTTCAACTGTGAGAGACGGAATCTAAAACAGAAATCCAGAAAATCACATTGTATGATTTTTAAGTAATTAATCAGCATTTTATTGCATGACATAAGTATTTGATCACCTACCAACCAGTAAGAATTCCGGCTCTCACAGACCTGTTAGTTTTTCTTTAAGAAGCCCTCCTGTTCTCTACTCATTACCTGTATTAACTGCACCTGTTTGAACAGGTTACCTGTATAAAAGACACCTGTCCACACACTCAATCAAACAGACTCCAACCTCTCCACAATGGCCAAGACCAGAGAGCTGTGTAAGGACATCATGGATAAAATTGTAGACCTGCACAAGGCTGGGATGGGCTACAGGACAATAGGCAAGAAGCTTGGTGAGAAGGCAACAACTGTTGGCGCAATTATTAGAAAATTGAAGAAGTTCAAGATGACGGTCAATCACCCTCGGTCTGGGGCTCCATGCAAGATCTCACCTCGTGGGGCATCAATGATCATGAGGAAGGTGAGGGATCAGCCCAGAATTACACGGCAGGACCTGGTCAATGACCTGAAGAGAGCTGGGACCACAGTCTCAAAGAAAACCATTAGTAACACACTACGCCGTCATGGATTAAAATCCTGCAGCAAATGCAAGGTCCCCCTGCTCAAGCCAGCGCATGTCCAGGCCCATCTGAAGTTTGCCAATGACCATCTGGATGATCCAGAGGAGGAATGGGAGAAGGTCATGTGGTCTGATGAGACAAAAATAGAGCTTTTTGGTCTAAACTCCACTCTCCGTGTTTGGAGGAAGAAGAAGGATGAGTACAACCCCAAGAACACCATCCCAACCGTGAAGCATGGAGGTGGAAACATTTGGGGATGCTTTTCTGCAAAGGGGACAGGACGACTGCACCGTATTGAGGGGAGGATGGATGGGGCCATGTATCGCAAGATCTTGGCCAACAACCTCCTTCCCTCAGTAAGAGCATTGAAGATGGGTCGTGGCTGGGTCTTCCAGCATGACAACGACCCGAAACACACAGCCAGGGCAACTAAGGAGTGGCTCCATAAGAAGCATCTCAAGGTCCTGGAGTGGCCTAGCCAGTCTCCAGACCTGAACCCAATAGAAAATCTTTGGAGGGAGCTGAAAGTCCGTATTGCCCAGCGACAGCCCCGAAACCTGAAGGATCTGGAGAAGGTCTGTATGGAGGAGTGGGCCAAAATCCCTGCTGCAGTGTGTGCAAACCTGGTCAAGACCTACAGGAAACTTATGATCTCTGTAATTGCAAACAAAGGTTTCTGTACCAAATATTAAGTTCTGCTTTTCTGATGTATCAAATACTTATGTCATGCAATAAAATGCAAATTAATTACTTAAAAATGACTCAAATGTAAATGTTAAAAATCATACAATGTGATTTTCTGGATTTTTGTTATAGATTCCGTCTCTCACAGTTGAAGTGTACCTATGATAAACATTACAGACCTCTACATGTTTTGTAAGTAGGAAAACCTGCAAAATCGGCAGTGTATCAAATACTTGTTCTCCCCACTGTAGATACTTTTCTACCTGTTTCCTCCAGCATCTTCACAAGGTCCTTTGCTGTTGTTCTGGGATTGATTTGCACTTTTCGCACCAAAGTACGTTCATCTCTAGGAGACAGAACGCGTCTCCTTCCTGAGCGGTATGACGGCTGCGTGGTCCCATGGTGTTTATACTTGCGTACTATTGTTTGTACAGATGGACGTGGTACCTTCAGGCGTTTGGAAATTGCTCCCAAGGATGAACCAGACTTGTGGAGGTCTACCATTTTTTTCTGAGGTCTTGGCTGATTGCTTTTTATTTTCCCATGATGTTAAGCAAAGTTTGAAGGTAGGCCTTGAAATACATCCACAGGTACACAAATGATGTCAATTAGCCTATCAGAAGCTTCTAAAGCCATGACATCCTTTTCTGGAATTTTCCAAGCTGTTTAAAGGCACAGTCAACTTAGTGTATGTAAACTTCTGACCCACTGGAATTGTGATACAGTGAATTATAAGTGAAATAATCTGTCTGTAAACAATAGTTGGAAAAATTATTTGTGCCATGCACAAAGTAGATGTCCTAACTGACTTGACAAAACTATAATTTGTTAACAAGAAATGTGTGGAGTGGTTGAAAACCGACTTTTAATGACTCCAACCTAAGTGTATGTAAACTTCCGACTTCAACTGTATCTCACTGGTCATCCCCAAAGCCAACACCTCATTTGGCCGCCATTCCTTCCAGTTCTCTGCTGCCAATGACTGAAACAAACTGCAAAAATCTCTGAAGCTGGAGACTCTTATCTCCCTCACTAACTTTAAGCACCAGTTGTCAGAGCAGCTTACCGATCACTGCACCTGTACACAGCCCATCTGTAATTAGCCCACCCAACTACCTCATCCCCATATTGTTATTTATTTTGCTCATTTGCACCCCAGTATCTCTATTTGCACATCATCTTCTGCACATCTATCACTCCAGTGTTAATACTAAATTGTAATTATTTTGCACTATGGCCTATTTATTGCCTTACCTCCATAACTTACTACATTTGCACACACTGTATATAGATTTTCTATTGTGTTTTTGACTGTACGTTTTGTTTATCCCATATGTAACTCTGTGTTGTTGTTGTTTTTATCGCACTGCTTTGCTTTATCTTGGCCAGTTCGCAGTTGTAAATGAGAACTTGTTCTCAACTGGCTTACCTGGTTAAATAAAACAGCAGCTTTTTGCTGTACTCGTTGACAGTCTCTCTCTAGTCATGGTTTTAAACGTTTTGAAATCTCACAGTATCAATTTTGCTGTAGCTTTCTTTTATGCCTGCTACATTACTGCAGACACGGTAATCAGAGCCATCCGATTGGCCAGCGGTAGCCCTATAGTGCACTTGATTTGTTCGCTGGGCCCGCTGGTAAAGCAGAGGTTGTACCTTCAGACACATGAAAGGCACTTAACCCTAAATTATTCCAATGGCGGCCCTTGTGAACAGGACAAATATAAGCACCCCCTTGACTAGCAGAAGGGATGTTTGGGAACAGAGACAGAGAAAACTACATGCATAGAGCATTCTATAATGGAAAGACAGACATGTAATTACTGCTGTCCATGTAATTAATGGGTTTGTTTTATGACATTAATTGAATAATTTCCATTAATTCTAACCATCACTGTTTCGACAGCCTCAGTATTACTCTCAGCCTCTTCTCTTCTTCCTCCAGAGAGGTGGGGTCCACTGCTGTGAACAAGTGATGATACTGTAATAGGAGAGAGCGAGAGAGAGGGTAAGAGGGAGTTTAACCCCCCAAAATGTCTAGTTACTAAATATTTCATCATCTTGGATCATAGTCCTACCATCCAATGAATAGAACAGAATAGAATAGTCATTGGTCTCCCGAGTGGCGCAGTGGTCTAAGCCACTAGAGATCCTGGTTCGAATCCAGGCTCTGCTGTAGCCGGCCGCAACCGGGAGACCAATGGGGCGGCGCACAATTGGCCCAGCGTCGTCCAGGGTAGGGGAGGGAATGGCCGGCAGGGAGGTAGCTCAGTTGGTAGAGCATGGCGTTTGCAACGCCAGGGTTGTGGGTTCGATTCCCACGGGGGGCCAGTATGAAAATAAATACAAATGTACGTCTGCTAAATGACGTAAAATGTAAAAAGAACTCATGGTAGTATTTGGCCTCTCTCCATGATGTCATAGGTCTCTGGGTCTAGTCTGTAATGAGAGGGTGTGGGACTGGTCTCAGCAAACTTCTGTAGCAAGGGGTCTATCCAGTAACCACCCAGCTTTGGAGGCAGGATCAGGGGAAGGTCACCACCTATCTTCGTTGAGAATATTGAAAGGTCAATGTCAACACACACATGAGTGTGCACACAAATCTTGACATTATATGTTAGGAGAAAGACTCACCCTCAAAAGCAGAGGGAATTCACAGCACTGTCCATCTAGCCTGCTGCCCTGATGAAGGAGAGTGAAGGTAACAGTGACTGACTGATTGACTAACTGGAGAGACAACTGTTGTACACACAGTTGTAGGGGAGTCCAGAATATCCAGAATGCTGCGTTCTAAAGGTCCGGTCTGCTGCAACAGGTGGAATGACAGCGTATACTGAGAGAGGAGCAAATAGGAGGGGAATGGGGATGGGTGGTAGTGGACAGGAGGGGGCACACTGCTAAAAGGGGAATAATAAAATAGGATACATAGGGTAGAAATATGTTCATACTGTATCTATAAATACTACATATTAGGCTCCATTTGTGCAATAAGGTCAATTATGTCGTGGCATTGGTAGTAAAAATTTTTTTTATAATTTTTCATATCAATCATCAGTAGTTTGGCAAACATGGATTTCTCACAATCAAAAATTCATCATGGACAGATGTGCGCTGTTTCCAGTTCATTCTTCAATCCCACTCCCTTATTTCCTACCAATGACATGCCATCCTCTCCACTTAGTTTAACCATTAGATAGCTGTTTATGTCAGTCTTCCATGTTCTTCTTATCAATTGGTTGATTGTTTACTGTAACCACATATTCAAATTGCATTTGATTAATACGTTTTTTTAAAAGTTGACTTGTATTCGCCCAGGAAAACGTCAATCCAAATTCCCCGAACTGTCATTGGCTATTATCCGAAACAAAGAATTTAGACCATTGCCGCTACGATTTCCTCACATTGCAGAGGCGCGGAAGTTGGTTTAGTAGGATACGTTATGTTGTACACTTGTGCGAAATAACTTCAAATACAGTTAGCTATCTAGTTTAAAGGACATATGGTTTAGGAGCAGATGAACATTCAAAGTGTTCAGAATGGTTTTAATCCACGAAAAAAGAGCAACCAAACATTAGCATGCCGATGTAACGTTAGCGTTAAGCGAACCTGACTGGCTAACGTTAGCTATGTGCAGTTGCATATCTAAAGTTAAATGTAAATTGTTTTGAGAAATGCAACGATACTGATTGATAGAGAACTGTTAACATTTGCTTACATTTTGAACAATTTTCTTAGGTATAGCTACCTGTTTTTATGCAATAGCTTACAATTTAGTGTTGTTCGGACGTCAACTTTTCCTCCACACATGAATTGTTAGCTAGCTAGCTAACGTTAGCTGGAGACAGCTGGCTACCTGACAGCCATTGTAATTATCTGCTCTTGCTGAGTGTTGCCGGACTTTGGAAAGAATAGGAGATTTAACTAGCTACCAATTACTTTCTCGTATTCATCCAGACAGCTAGTTAGTTATCTTACAGAAAGACACATTCACCATCCTTACCACTCCGATTTAGAAAACAAGGTAAGTTGAATTATTCTAATAGCTAGAGACAATGCCAATGAGTAACACGTTGTTGAGAAGCTAGGCCTATATACCGCGCCACGGTTTTGCAAGAAGAATGGAAGTTGATAGTAAATGAAGCGTTTTCCTGTGTCTTGTCTCGTATCAGAATGTTGGGGGAATGCGGTATGTTGGAACTAGACAAAAGAGCGCTTCGGAAACGCTCTGTGACTCTCTGCAAAGAGATGGTGGTGGACGAGCTGTTCATTCAGTCGCTGCAGGCAGACGACATTCTTACCGACAGTATGGCAGAAAGCATCCTGGTATGTTGTTCACCATGTTACATTTCGTAGCTCGATACTACTACCAGGTGACTTATGACACTATCAACTTCCCAAAAATTCATGCATTCATGGCCCAAATGTCTTCTTGTTGATTTATGTCATTAACTTCAGTCATGTAATCAAATGTGAATGTTAGCATAGATCAGGGTTTCCCAAACTCGGTCCTTGAAACTCTGTCTTTGGTCTCTGTGTGCATGGTTCAAAGCTTGATGATGAGTTGGTTATTTGAATCAGGTGTAGTGCTAGGGCTAAAACCAAAACGTGCACCCAGGGGGCGCCCCAGGACAAAGTTTGGGAAACCCTGGTGTAGATGACCTTGTCTTTGACTTTCCATTTTTTCTAATCTGTGTTGATATCCGTTGTTCCCCAGGCGGAGCCGACCTCCCACAAGCGGGGCTGGCGTCTGCTGTCCCTGCTCCCCAAGCGTGGTCCCAGAGCCTTCAGCAGCTTCTGCTCAGCACTGAGAGACACAGAGCAGCAACACCTATGTGCACTGCTCACAGAGTCACCAGAGAGAGACAGCAGGGAGAGGGACAGAGAGAGACAGGTGAGTGGGCACTGGGTGCCACACCACACACAATAATCAGACATTGATCCAGACAGATGGGCAGAAGGACAATGATAGAAATGGAGAATGTAGACATGGAGGGAGAGGGTAGGTATGGAGAGAGAGAGAGAGGGGTGAGTGCCACAACCAACCTAAGCCTCAAACTGTGCCCCTTACTCACAGTGTCCCCAGACAGCTAGGGTGAAAGACAGGGCTGAGGAGGTGAGTTCTACAACATACCCAATCCAAGCTTCAGACCGCTATGCCCCATTCACAAAGACCCCAGTCAAAAACAGTGAGAAAGATGGATGAAAAAGAGGTGAGACTAGCCCACACCTAACCCAAGCTACAGACAAGGTTTGAATATTTTCCTGGTATTTTACAAATGTTCCATCCTGAGAGAAAAAAACTTTTCTCCCGGGTAACCCTGTATTTCCTGCCAAAACCGGAAGTGTCATTAAAAAGCATATAAATATGTTATAAAAATTAAAACCTAATGCTACCTGAGCCTGATGAGCCATATGTTAAATACATTTTATTAGCCCTACATTAACAACATTTAATGAACCCAAACCCCAAAAAGCCCAAATGATTGTGCCATTATCTATATAATATAGGCTACTGCACATTACGCACGACAGAAAAACATTGAAGCACATAGATGTAGTTAGCTATATGCTCTCTTGGGTAAATAAATGAAACTAGCTCCAGTAGGCTAATCTTTTTGAGTGTGAACTATATTACTGTATTGTATTATATTATATGGACTGGAATTATGCACATCGTTCAATCCATGATAAAGCAGAAGAGAACTTGCGTTTCTGATGCAGCACATGCGGCCTACAAAGTTACAAGTATAGGCTAGTGAATTTGATTTTAATTTTGAAATATAATAGGGCCTATTTGTATAATTAGTAGGCTGTCGCATATATACCTTTCATAATATTTCCCCTAATGTTATTAGCCTACCTCCGCTTTCTCTCTATTGTTGCTTTATTCCTTCCTCGCTTTCAACAGATACATTAAATATGTTTTGTTGTCCTTATCTTCATCATTCTAATGACACATTGAATAGTATAGGACAAGAATTGGATGCAGAAGGCTTTCACTTCTCTTCACAAAGATTGAATAGTTATGGGTCTAAATAAATAACTGCTATAGCCTACCGCCATCGCGTGTTCACTCTTCTTTCAAACTACCTGTGAGTTCGATTGGCTGCTGTATTTAACATTCAGCAAAAAAGAGCTTATTCGAATAGTCTATTGGTATAAGAAATGCTAAAAAGATTGTCTAGTCTAGCTTTTCCTGCATGGGACTCTAAGAGCTAAGGAGCGTTTTTTAAGGAGAGGCCAGCGGAGCACAGGTGCTTGTGTATTGCGCAAGAGACAGAGGCTATAAGTTAGAAGCTTATTATGCATAACCCATCATTAATTAGCATTATGCATAACCCTTATTAAATATAAGGCTAATACTGCATTGAATGTATTACCTGTAAGAGGTAGGCTAGGACATCTATCGCTCTCTCTATATACAGTGGGGAGAACAAGTATTTGATACACTGCCGATTTTGCAGGTTTTCCTACTTACAAAGCATGTAGAGGTCTGTAATTTTTATCATAGGTACACTTCAACTGTGAGAGACGGAATCTAAATCCAGAAAATCACATTGTATGATTTTTAAGTAATTAATTTGCATTTTATTGCATGACATAAGTATTTGATACATCAGAAAAGCAGAACTTAATATTTGGTACAGAAACCTTTGTTTGCAATTACAAAGATCATACGTTTCCTGTAGGTCTTGACCAGGTTTGCACACACTGCAGCAGGGATTTTGGCCTACTCCTCCATACAGACCTTCTCCAGATCCTTCAGGTTTCGGGGCTGTCGCTGGGCAATACGGACTTTCAGCTCCCTCCAAATATTTTCTATTGGGTTCAGGTCTGGAGACTGGCTAGGCCACTCCAGGACCTTGAGATGCTTCTTACTGAGCCACTCCTTAGTTGCCCTGGCTGTGTGTTTCGGGTATTTCTCATACTGGAAGTCCCAGCCACGACCCATCTTCAATACTCTTACTGAGGGAAGGAGGTTGTTGGCCAAGATATCGCGATACATGGCCCCATCCATCCTCCCCTCAATACGGTGCAGTCGTCCTGTCCCCTTTGCAGAAAAGCATCCCCAAGGAATGATGTTTCCACCTCCATGCTTCACTGTTGGGATGGTGTTCTTGGGGTTGTACTCATCCTTCTACTTCTTCCAAACACGGCGAGTGGAGTTTAGACCAAAAAGCTCTATTTTTGTCTCATCAGACCACATGACCTTCTCCCATTCCTCCTCTGGATCATCCAGATGGTCATTGGCAAACTTCAGACGGGCCTGGACATGTGCTGGCTTGAGCAGGGGGACCTTGCGTGCGCTGCAGGATTTTAATCCATGACGGCGTAGTGTGTTACTAATGGTTTTCTTTGAGACTGTGGTCCCAGCTCTCTTCAGGTCATTGACCAGGTCCTGCCGTGTAGTTCTGGGCTGATCCCTCACCTTCCTCATGATCATTGATGCCCCACGAGGTGAGATCTTGCATGGAGACCCAGACCGAGGGTGATTGACCGTCATCTTGAACTTTTTCCATTTTCTAATAATTGCGCCAACAGATGTTGCCTTCTCATCAAGCTGCTTGCCTATTGTCCTGTAGCCCATCCCAGCCTTGTGCAGGTCTACAATTTTAGATGTCCTTTGTCCTTACACAGCTCTCTGGTCTTGGCCAGAGGTTGGAGTCTGTTTGATTGAGTGTGTGGACAGGTGTCTTTTATACAGGTAACGAGTTCAAACAGGTGCAGTTAATACAGGTAATGAGTGGAGAACGGGAGGGCTTCTTAAAGAAAAACTAACAGGTCTGTGAAAGACGGAATTCTTACTGGTTGGTAGGTGATCAAATACTTATGTCATGCAATAAAATGCAAATTAATTACTTAAAAATCATACAATGTGATTTTCTGGATTTCTTTATTTAGATTCCGTCTCTCACAGTTGAAGTGTACCTGTGATAAAAATTACAGACCTCTACATGCTTTGTAAGTAGGAAAACCTGCAAAATTGGAAGTGTATCAAATACTTGTTCTCCCCACTGTATATCACAATCTAGAACAGGATTATCTGTTATGGATACAATTTGAATGGAGTTGATGGAGAGAAAGGGACTGCGAGTGCGTGCACTGATTTTAAAGCAACGATATTCGGGTGATGGGCTGTTAAAAAAATCTGGAGCTGCAATAAAAACAAAACATCTTTACAATAAAAAAAAAAACAAGGTGACCCCGAAAGCCAGATGGAGATGGGTAAATTACCGTATTTTCCGCACTATAAGGCGCACCGGAGTATAAGCCGCAGCAGCTAAATTGAATGATATTGAATGATGTGTACATATATAAGCCGCACTGGACTATAAGCCGCAGGTGTTTTAATGTTTAATTACCATATGTAAGGGTTCGTGCACAGAGGGGATTGTCGGGAAAGAGACAAACTGTCTCGCTCTCGTAATGTCTGTCTGTCTTGCTCTCGTTCTGTCTCTCGTACCACTCTCGGTTCCACTTTTACTTTTGCGCGCTACCTGTCTCACTCTTTTCCGGCCTCCAGCTATTCCTGCTGGAGCCCGCCGCTTAAAGGTGGGGGGGCGCGGACCGGTCATAGAGCCCATAGAGTTAAAGTTGGTGGACTGTAACCTGTAAAATCCATAGATTTAGGAGGTTTTCTAGTGGCTGTTAGCTGTAAAAATCCATAGATTAGCCGCACCGTTATATAAGCCGCAGGGTCGAAAATTGGAAAAAAGGCGCGGCTTATAGTCCGAAAATTACGGTAGACGCACATTCGGTCTTTATATTACTGTAGCATAGGCTATGCTGCAGCAAATGTTGGCCTAACTGTCACAAGGAGTTACCATGATGAGATGATAGGTCTACATGCATTGTGAACTGCGCTCCATACTGAGATGGGCTGTCTGTCCCCACCCTGAGCGTTGATTCATCATTCAGCAGCCGTAGAGAAGCCAGATTTAGACATCGCGTATCAATTCCATTTCACGCCATGCTGTTCATATTAATAATTTATTATAATTTACCGGTTTCTCGCAGTTATTTATCCCGGGAAAAGGGAGTGGTTTTGGGCTGTAAATCTTGCTAACCGGGTTCCCGCCATTCAACCCTACTACAGACTGTGTCCCCCAGAGTTCCCAGATAGTCACCAGCGAAAGAAGTAGCCACAACACTCCCAACCCAAGCTACAGACTGCTGTAACAGGAAGAAAGAGGGGGATAGGGAGAGAGGTGAGAGTCATCCACCACTCCCAACCCTCCTCTGGATTTTTTGGTATTCACACTGCAGGCAAGAAAGAGGCAGTAAAATCAGGAATGAACTGGTTTTGCCTATAAATGTTCAGATTGTATTGACGTCAATGGTAAATTAAAACATGGTTAAATTCTCAATTTCCTTTGTCCTTCAGAGGTATGTGGACTCTCCCCTACCACTGCCCACCCAGGAGGGGAAGGTTGCAGCCAAGAGAGCCAGAACACAAGGTGAGTAGAGCAGTCATCTGAGCTGGGTGCATTCAAGATCACAGTTTTACAACTGTTTCATTCACAATATTTGCACATTTCCTAGGAGATCGTGGGAGGGGTTGTTTGTGTGGTTGTTTGGAAAAAAGAAAATCAATGTAATTATTCTGTTTGTTGGCTTGCAACTCAGTCTTTTATAAAAAGCAATTTTTAATAAATCCAATAAAACTGTAAATGAAAATGTCCCTATTGAGTCTAGTTTTCTAATTGTCTCAGTGTGGGAAGAAGTGTGATATAGCCGTGGTGTGTAGTGCTACTGCCCAGCCAGTCTCTGCACCTGCAGGTACCACGCCCATGTGACTTGCTCACATAGCTGTAGTACAAAGGTTGTTACAACACCATTATATTTGCTTAAACTGTTGCTAACGATGCACTATGACCTTCCCTTTCAATGCAGAAACGTTGTGACCTTGAATGGAACCCTGCTCTGATAGGCATTCTTGTAATTGTTGGTCTCCACTAGTGTATTTTATGGTATGAAATACATGCAGGGTGTAATGTTGTCCTGATATGTGTTTCAGTGTCAATGGAGACGTGTCTGGATGCAGACAGTCCCATCACCACCCCTGTTCTTCCCTGTACACAAGACTTCTACCTCTCACGCTGCCTACAGGTACAGCGCTCACTGTTAATACAAACAGGTAAATCACCTGTCTGTACCATGTCAGTGCAAACAGGTAAAACACAGTCTCTGTCTGGTGTCTCTTACCTGAGACAATGAACGTTGTGTTAACTACTGTATATTTTTGGTTCTCATATTTGTCACTGCAAATACAACTGTTACAATACAATGCAACTTTATGCAATCCCCTAGGGCATTTAGTTTCAAGGCAGCAGCCACTGCAACATGCACCTTTGCAACAAACACATGCATGCACTTTCTGGACCTGTGTCCAGAATGTGTTTCTAGCTGCTGTTTAGCTGCATTGTCCTCCAATGTATTTCTAGGGAGCAGCAGAGCAGATCTTCCTATTCATCCACCTCAACCTGTAACAGCTGTTGAAGTGTCTCCAATCTAAACAGAAAGGAGCGCATCCATCTCAGCTATTAGACTTCTGCAGTATAGACAGAGTTTAGACAGTACCAGGGGAGTCCCACTGGTCCGTAGAAGACAGTGTTTGTCTAAACCACAGTCAGTTTGACAGGAAACAGAAACGGGGAGAATTCCCCCAGCCCATATGTTCAAGTCTTTGTAAACCTGCTCAGGTTGGGGATGACTCGTCTCTGAGCTCCACTGGGGTGTAAAACTGTCACTGAAGTACAGGGACAGAAACCACAACAAACAGTGCTGAGAACAGCAGCAACTTATGCACATCATTATTTAACTTCTGTCCTCTCTTTCTCCCTTTCTCTCCCCTCCAGTCCTACAGTATGGTGTCCAGTCCTCGTGGCCAGGCCTTGGTGATCAGTAACGTGTCCTTTGACCCCTGTGCTGCTCCTGACCTGGACTCCAGGAGGGGAGGGGAAGTGGACGAGGAGGTCCTCAGGAAGGTGTTCACTGAGCTGGACTACATAGTCACCGTCCGGAGAGACCTCACAGCGCAGGTAACACACACACACACACACACACACACACACACACACACACACAGAGTATGACGGTGGTGCCAAAGGTTTAGCAGCACAACAGTGCTTCAACCAACATGGACTATATCAGTGGATCCCCCACTAGCTTCAATCAGTGACCTTCACATAGACCCGTGGGCTATTAGAGTTATGGGGTTAGCTAGTGGAGACAGCTGTTTGTAGCATTGGTCTTACCATTACCATTTGTTTACAATGCAAAGAACAAAGGGTGAATTTACACCTCTATACTTCCTCTGTATAACTAGTGGAGCTTGCACTTTGTGACAAAATGTATCAAAATAATTCTAACAGTGCTATGTAATTAGAATATAGTTTAATACTTGATTGATTGATTGAGCCCTCTCTCTCCCTGACAGGGCATGCGGGCGTGCATTGAGCAGTTTGGCAGACGGCAGGAGCACCAGACACTATCCAGCTGTGTGGTGTGTCTGCTGTCCCATGGAGTAGAGGGGGCTATCTACGGCACAGATGGACAGCTACTGGAGGTGTGTGTGTGTATGTGTGTGTGTGTGTGTGTGTGTGTGTGTGTGTGTGTGTGTGTGTGTGTGTGTGTGTGTGTGTGTGTGTGTGTGTGTGTGTGTGTGTGTGTGTGTGAAAGCCTTTCGTTCAGTTGAGAGTGAAACCCTTTCTCTCTGATGATGATAATGTTCATATTAATTTAATCTCTGTCTTTCTCTCTCAGTTAGACTGGGTGTTTGAGGCGTTTGACAACGCGCACTGTCCTCTACTGCAGAATAAACCCAAGATGTTCTTCATCCAGGCCTGCAGAGGAGGTGAGCTCACACATGATCTCTCTGCCCACACTCTCCCTCCTTCCCTTTCCCCAACCCTCCCTCGCTCTTTTTGTCTCTCCCCTGTTCTCTTCTTCTAACCCATCTTCTCTTGGTCTCCCTCCAGAGGAGATGGACTGTGGTGTGGAGCAGTCAGACGGGCCAGAGAGGACCCAGTCTCCTGGCTGTGAACAGAGGGATGCAGGGAGGGAGGGAGAGGGGGATGGAGACACCAGGCAGACGGAGGAGAGTGGCAGGCTCAGAGTCAAACTGCCCCAGCGCTCTGACATGATCTGCGGCTTCGCCTCCCTCAAAGGTGTGTGTGTGTGCATGCTTACAAGTGTTGTCTGTTGGTTTATGATGTGTGTATGGTGAATGTTGGAATATTTGGTGTTGTGCGTGTTGGTCCCTACTAGGTAATGTAGTGCGTGTTGGTCCCCACTAGGTAATGTAGTGTCTGTTGGTCCCTACTAGGTAATGTAGTGTCTGTTGTTCCCTACTAGGTAATGTAGCATTTGTTGGTCCCTACTAAGTAATGTAGTGTGTTGGTCTCTACTAGGTAATGTAGTGTGTTGGTCTCTACTAGGTAATGTAATGTTGGGCCCTACTAGGTAATGTAGTGTGTTGGGCCCTACTAGGTAATGTAGTGTGTTGGGCCCTACTAGGTAATGTAGTGTGTTGGGCCCTACTAGGTAATGTAGTGTCTGTTGGTCCCTACTAGGTAATGTAGCATTTGTTGGTCCCTACTAAGTAATGTAGTGTGTTGGTCCCTACTAGGTAATGTAGTGTGTTGGTCTCTACTAGGTAATGTAGTGTTGGGCCCTACTAGGTAATGTAGTGTGTTGGGCCCTACTAGGTAATGTAGTGTGTTGGGCCCTACTAGGTAATGTAGTGTGTTGGTCCCTACTAGGTAATGTAGTGTCTGTTGGTCCCTACTAGGTAATGTAGTGTCTGTTGGTCCCTACTAGGTAATGTAGCGTCTGTTGGTCCCTACTAGGTAATGTAGTGTGTGTTGGTCCCTACTAGGTAATGTAGTGTCTGTTGGTCCCTACTAGGTAATGTAGTGTCTGTTGGTCCCTACTAGGTAATGTAGTGTCTGTTGGCCCCTACTAGGTAATGTAGTGTCTGTTGGTCTCTACTAGGCAATGTAGTGTCTGTTGGTCTCTACTAGGTAATGTAGTGTCTGTTGGTCTCTACTAGGTAATGTAGTGTCTGTTGGTCCCTACTAGGTAATGTAGTGTGTTGGTCTCTACTAGGTAATGTAGCGTCTGTTGGTCCCCACTTGGTAATGTAGCGTCTGTTGGTCCCTACTAGGTAATGTAGTGTGTTGGTCTCTACTAGGTAATGTTGTGTTGGGCCCTACTAGGTAATGTAGTGTATGTTGGGCCCTATTAGGTAATGTAGTGTATGTTGGGCCCTATTAGGTAATGTAGTGTGTTGGGCCCTATTAGGTAATGTAGTGTGTTGGGTCCTATTAGGTAATGTAGTGTGTTGGGCCCTATTAGGTAGTGTAGTGTGTTGGTCTCTACTAGGTAATGTAGTGTTGAGCCCTACTAAGTAATGCAGTGTATGTTGGGCCCTATTAAGTAATGTAGTGTATGTTGGGCCCTATTAGGTAATGTAGTGTGTTGGGCCCTATTAGGTAATGTAGTGTGTTGGGCCCTATTAGGTAATGAAGTGTGTTGGGCCCTACTAGGTAATGTAGTGTATGTTGGTCTCTACTAGGTAATGTAGTGTATGTTGGTCTCTACTAGGTAATGTAGTGTATGTTGGTCCCTATTAGATAATGTAGTGTGTTGGTCCCTATTAGATAATGTAGTGTGTTGGTCCCTACTAGGTAATGTAGTGTGTTGGTCCCTACTAGGTAATGTAGTGTGTTGGGCCCTACTAGGCACTGCAGCCATGAGGAACACCAAGAGAGGATCCTGGTTCATCCAAGAGCTCAACTCAGCACTCCGCTTCAGAGCCAGAGACACACACCTATCAGACATACTGGTGCAGGTAAACACAAACAAACACACACACACACCACATATCACTGTCATAGTAAGTGCATTTTCCCTCAATAAAGTAGTTATCAGCAAATTCAGTGCTAGTAACCTTTTGTAACCTCTTTCCCCAGGTGAATGGTCGTATTAAAGAAAGAGAAGGCTATGCTCCTGGCACCCCCCACCATCGCTGTAAGGAGATGTCTGAATTCACCAGCTCCCTCTGTAAAGACCTCTACCTGTTCCCCAAGTACCACCCTCAGTACTGACACACACACATTCCGGCGCACCTACATTGTCACACACACACCGCACCCACTACTGACACACACACACTGTTATACACACTCATAGAGGATTCATTCATTCACATTTGCTGTGCAAATTCCCTCTCACAGACAAACTCTTGGAAAGGAAAATGGAACAAGTTTATGTAAAGTATATGTACTTGGTAATGGGCATGAAGTATACGTTACTGGTATGCAGTTTATGTGTGTACCTACCTATCAGCTAAGCTTCCTGTATGTGTATCTGTGCCAGTTATGAAATGGGATTGAAATGTTCTATGAAATCCTATTAGCTAGTTAACACACCAGAGTATATTTAAATCTATCGCTTTTAATTTCTTACTAAACAGTATCTTTTGGGTTTCAAGATTATTCTTTTTTTAAACATGTATTTTGTATGCCGATCTATTTTTATCAATTTATTTTGTATCAAATCCTTTTGAAGCTCTTTTTTGTAAGAATTTTAAAGCCCTTGTCCCCTTTTTGTATGAAAAAAATGTTTATTATCACATGCAAAATGTTATATGCATTAGAATACGAAATCCCCCTGACCAAATGAAGGTATGTATCCGTGTCCACCTGATGGGCAGACAGATGGCGGTGTAGAGTTGTTGGCTGATGATGCAGCATAGAGGGAGCTGCATTTCAATACCTTACCGTTTTTACCCCCTCATCCTAGTAATCTGAGTCTTCCACTGAAGGATATTGGAACAAGTAGATATGATATTGGGAGATTCCAGTTTGTTAGCAATGATTTGATGTGTTATTGATCCAACGAGTGTAATGGCGTCATGACCATTTCTCTCACAAACAACCGTCCTCCGTCCTCCCATCTCTGTACCTCCATGAGGGGGTTACTATGTTAACAAGTTAGGGCACGTCTTTACATCAAGTTGCCTTATGGCATGTAGAATAATTTTTGTAACTACACTGGTAACCAGACTGTTATTACTTAGATGTGATGAAAGAAATGTGTCAAATATGGGGGGGATTAGTTACATTTATATGTAGTCACACCAATGAATTATATTAGAATTCTATGTAACTGCTTGTTATCTCTGGTCAACTTGAGATCTAAGTTATCCACTGTCAATGTTTCTTTGACCATTTAAGATTTCAGTTCACAAAATGGATGTACATGGATGTTTAAAGATATATGGATTGATTTTAAAGCAGCTACTGTATTTTCCTTAGAAATTTGATATGCAATATTCCATAGCAATGTGTGCCATGTGAAAGATGTGTTAAGTATTGTCTTTAAAATACTTGGTTTATCATTTACATAAGACAATGCATCACATTCAAGTGTATGAGTAGCAATATTGATGTTTCTCAGAATGAGCAGTGTGTTTGCTTCCAACAGTGTTGTAGGGAAGAGTGATATGACAGGAACTGTATGAATTGAGCTGTTGACCAACCAATCACAGAGACAGTGCGGTGTGCCCATCTTTAAAAGGGACAGTTCCATAGAGATCCTATTAAATTTGTATTCTAATTCTATGGACAGTACACCCCAAAATCAAAGTTTGCCAGTCTTTTGTTAGACATTTTCCATTTGATTTGAAGCATCTAGTTCAGTTTGAACTAACTTAATGTGTACAATATAGCAGTATCTACACAACCGGTATGGGGGGAAAGTCATATTTGTTGTTATTGTAAATGTTCAGAAAGTGGATTTTGTGGTGAAGGTAGCTATCCCTTGAAAGTGAAGTACTGATGGCTGGGGTTCACTGCCATAAGATAAGGATCTGCTGGGGATGGGGGAGAAGATGACTGTATTTATGTGGAAAACAAAGACTGCCAAATGTTCAAGAAAATAAACAACCCCTCTGTTTTTTCTATGAATTGACTTTCTATGAGTTGTGTTGACATGTGCTGTGTGTGTAAAACTGTGTACGAGAGAGCGCTGTACATATGTACACTGCATGATATTATATTTTGATCTCTCCTTGTTGCTGTTTGTTTATATCTGTGTACATCCTGTCCCCCTCTCAGTATTCTGGTATAGTATAACTCATAACCCTGTAGTAAGGACTATTTCATGACTACGATATGCATCATGAGTCACACACTGACCACCACCACTGTGATAATGTTCTCTGTGTATCAGGTAGTGCCTCAGCCAGCTGTCCATAGTCATTCTGCCTGACACACATCACACACATCACACACTCGCCCTCGGTCAGAGTGACACATTTTTCTCTGGCCACCACCGTGCAGTGAGATTAGGTTGTTATGCGGTGGCGTGTGGTCCCCAAAGCAGAGAAGGGTTTAAGGGATTGGTGGGGCCGGGGCCATGCTCTCTCTCTCTCTCTCTCTCTCTAGGAGGGCCATGTGCCATGCTGTCTCATCAGGCTGAAATGAAAACGGGTGATTTCAGATCAGTAAACACAATAGAGAGAGAACTACTTTACACTATTGTGATGCACCCCTACAACCCAGACTGAAAACCATTATATCAGAAGGGATGGGATAGATGGCCATGTGCATTATGGTGACGGCTACATCTGGCCTAGGGAAGTCCATTACAGATTGCTGACGGGGAAAAGGTATGTTGGTACAGCAGGGGGAATGAGGGCTTGGAGCATGTGAGGGGTTTGAAGGGATAGCCTTGCATGATTGGCTGATGAGTCGATACCTGTCATGGGGGTGTTATGTGCACCCACCCTCCTCACGTTGCAGGGGCAGCCCCGTGGGGGGTGGCATCACCCACTAATCACCCTCACCCCTGCCTGTCCAAACAAGAACACCCCATCCAAAAACAAAGGTCTAATAGCCACTGGTCTGGCTGGCCTGCTCACGGGGGCAAGAAGCGTGTCATTAACGTGAGCCCTGCTGTGTGTGTGATTAGGTGTCTGCTGTTCTAATAAAGGAAAGCGCTGCGTCTGTCGCTGCCTCATATCACTACCAGGAGTCTCTGTACAGACATCTTTCTGTTGACTTTCTTACAGGACAGGTGGAGGGATCACCGCCTCTGGATCAACTGGACAAGATTGGATCTGAACAAGTGTCAATCTCAAGTGTGTGCACTGAACTGGTGTGTGTATGAGTGTGTGCGCTCTTGACGTGTGTGTTTAGCTGAGAGTGTGCGGGTGGAAATGCTGAAGCGACCATCGGGGTTATTTTTGGGTCAGTGACAGCGTGTCAATGGCTGCAGATGCGTCGCAAAGGAAGGCTCTGAGATACCAGCAGACTCTGGTAGGTCTCTCTCTGTCTGTCCGTTCGTCTGTCCACCTCTCACTCTCTACCTGTCCGAGTGTCCGTCCATCTCTCTCCATCTCTGTCTCTGCCCGTCTGTCCACCTCTCACTCTCTCTGCCCATCCGTCCACTTCTCTCTTATTTTCAAATCACATTTTATTTGTCACATGCGCCGAATACAACTGGTGTAGACTTTACCATGAAATGTTTGCTTACGAGCCCTTCCCAACAATGCAGAGTAAAAAAGAAATAAATAGTAACACAAGAAATAAAAGAAGAATGAAGCTATATGCAGGGAGTACCAGTACCAGATCAATGTGCAGAGGTACGAGGTATTTGAGGTAGATACTGTATGTGCATGAAGGCAGGGTAAAGTGACTAGGCATCAGGATAGATAATAATAAGAGTAAAATAAAGAACTGAGTAGCAGCAGCAAATGACGTGTAAAAGTGTGTGAGTGTGTGTAATGTGTATGTATGTGTGTTTGTGTTGTGTTGGTATGCGTGTGTGTGAGTGTATGTGTGGGAGTGTCAATGTAATGTGTGTGAGTGAGTGTGTATATGGTTTGTATGTATAGTCTAGTCAGTGTGTGTAGGGTCAGTGCAAGATAGTCAGTGCAGATAGTTTGGGTACCATTAATTGACTATTTAGCGGTCAGGCTATTTAGCAGTCTTATGGCTTGTGGGTAGAAGCTGTCTCTAAGCCTATTGGTCCGAGAGCCAATGGTCCAGTACTGTTTGCCAGACGGTAGCAGAGTGAACAGTCTATGGCTTGGGTGGCTGGAGTCCTTGGCAATTTTTCGGGCCTTCCTCTGACACGGGCTGATATATAGAGGTCCTGGATGGCAGGGAGCTCGGCCCCAGTGATGTACTGGGTTGACCGCACCACTCTTTTCAGCCTCCTGAGGGGGAAGAGGCGTTACCTTGCCCTCTTCACAACTGCTGGTGTGTCTGGACCATGTTAAGTCCTTAGTGATATGTGCGGACCATGTTAAGTCCTTAGTGATGTGGACGCCAAGGAACTTGAAGCTCTCGACCCGCTCCACTACAGCCCCGTCGATGTGGATGGGGGCATGCTCTCCCGTCTTTCTCACATAGTCCACGATCAGCTCCTTGGTCTTTTCCCTCTGTCCGTCTCGTCGTCTGTCTCTCCATCTGTCTCTTCCTCTCTCTCTCTCTCTCTCTCTCTCTCTCTCTCTCTCTCTCTCTCTCTCTCTCTCTCTCTCTCTCTCTCTCTCTCTCGCTCTCGTTCTCTCTCTCGCTCTCGTTCTCGTTCTCTGACCTCAATAGTGTTCTGTGCTCAGGTGTTTTGAGCTTGTTTGTTCTGCTGATGTAATGACATAAATATCTGACACTGTGGAGAACCTAGTCCTCCCTCGTTCTCTCCTGGCCTGTCTTCAACTAGAGAATCTGAATGCTTGTTGCTTCTTCATGTATGAGATTGCAAGGCCCATCACTCTATACACCGAGTATACCAAACATTAGGAACACCTTCCTAATATTGAGTTGCCCCTTTTGCCCTCGGAACAGCCTCAATTAGTCGGGTCATGGATTTTACAAGGTGTCAAAAGCATTCAACATGGATGCTGGCTCATGTTGACTCCAATCCTTCCCACAGTTTTGTCAAGTTGGCTGGATGTCCTTTGGGTGGTGGATCATTCTTGATACACATGGGAAACTGTTGAGCGTGAAAAACCCAGCAGCATTGCAGTTCTTGACACAAACCGGTGCACCTGGCACCTACTACCATATGCCGTTCAAAGGCACTTAAATGTTTTGTCTGGCTCATTCACCCTCTGAATGAAACACATACATAATCCATGTCTCAATTATCTGTCTCAAGGCTTACAAATCCTTCTTTAACCTGTCTCCTCCCCTTCATCTACACTGATTGAAGTGGATTTAACAAGTGACATCAATAAGGGATCATAGCTTTCACCTGTGTTCACCTGGTCAGTATATGTCATGGAAAGAGCATTCAACATGGATGCTGGCTCATGTTGACTCCAATGCATACTCAGTGTGTATCCTGGTGCTAAACCCCTGCTAAAGATCCCACTGGGTTTATACCTTGCCCTTCTCACTCAAACTCTGTATGAACCTAATACATGGGTGTTAAGATGGTTCTTGTCCTTTGTGATTTTTAGTGACTTCATGGGAAAAGTTAAGATCCCTCAAAGTGATATCCATCTCTGGTATGGTGGTCAGAATGCTCCTAAGACTTCAGTCTTGTAAAGCTATCACTGTTTTCATGGATCTAAATAGATATTCCTATAGCAGGAAATGTGAGCAGGCAGGTTCAATATATTTATACAGCATCACTTCCCTGTGAGCGCATGAAGGGATGAAGTTATATCCATAGAAAAATAATGAGTAGAACAGGTGTCCCCATTCAAGCAATGATGGCAAAATGGGTGGACTCGCAGCCATTTTGAGTATACTCATAGGCGCAAAGCAGGAAGTAAAAGCAGGAAGTGTACCCATAAATCTGTGCTGTGATTTGTTGAATCAATTCAACTGACATTACAAAAAATGCATCCCATTACATGAGCAGCATCAGTTAGCATCCTTTGAATGAGCATTCTACATTACCATGGAAAGGATTGAGTCACAGTACCAGGCAGCCATTGCGAGTGTACGCATGAGGTTCCAAGCCCGTTCTATTCATTGTATTTCTATGGTCATGTCACTGTCTCCTCAGCTTCATCATTTTAAATCCTCACCAGTGGAGGCTGGTGGGAGGAACTATGGGAGGATGGGCTCATTGTAATGGCTGGAATGGGTGGAACGCTGCCCAAGACTGTCTCAATTCCCCCTTTTCTTCCACTCCTCCTTCTCTCTCCTCTCTTCCTCTCTTTCCTCTCCTCTCTTTCTTTCCCTTGGAGGTGCTAGGATAGAGTTGAAGTCTACCCAAGGAGGCCCCTCACCTTCCTCTGTCCACCTCCTCTTCTCTCCTGTGTCTTTCCCCTCTCCCTCCTCTCCTCCCTCTCTCTGTCTTGGAGAGGTTGCAGAGACGTGGTGGCCTCTTGCCCAAGGCGAATCCTTAATCCCTGGCCCTATCAGAGTGTCTGTGGGACCAGAGGTCAGATATAAATAAGATATCTAAATTAGTCACACTATTTACAGGCTTAATATCCCTCCACTGGAGGTACCCACATCTATCACACAGGTATGATCACTATGATGGGGCCGGGTGTGTATCTGTGAGAGAGAGAGTGTGTGTGTGTGTGTGTTATGATCGCACACACACACACACACACACACACACACACACACACACACACACACACACACACACACACACACACACACACACACACACACACACACACACACACACACACACACACACACACACACACATACACACACACACACATACACACACACACACACACACACATACACAAGCAGAGACACAGACAGTGTCTCTCTGTTGGTATGTGTCTGTCAGCACAGCCCCAGCTCCAGAGGTAAATTCCTCTCTCAGCTAGGCCAGGAGTCAACATAGCTGTGTGACCTGGAAGTAAATCACTTCATGTTCTGCTCCACTAACACAGTAGGCTATAGTCTGGGTCAGTAGGCTATGGTCTGGGTCAGTAGGCTATAGTCTGGGTCAGTAGGCTATAATCTGGGTCAGTAGGCTATAGTCTGGGTCAGTAGGCTATAGTCTGGGTCAGGGTCAGTAGGCTATAGTCTGGGTCAGTAGGCTATAGTCAGGGTCAGTAGGCTATAGTCTGGGTCAGTAGGCTATAGGCTGGGTCAGTAGGCTATAGTCTGGGTCAGTAGGCTATAGTCAGGGTCAGTAGGCTATATTCTGGGTCAGTAGGCTATAGTCTGGGTCAGTAGGCTATAGTCTGGGTCAGTAGGCTTTAGTCTGGGTCAGTAAACTATAGTCTGGGTCAGTAGGCTATAGTCTGGGTCAGTAGGCTATACTCTGGGTCAGTAGGCTATATTCTGGGTCAGTAGGCTATAGTCTGGGATGCCTGGTATGGAGACATCACATCATGGGTGAGACAATCCATATGACATTTGGAATGTTTAGGTCTCCTGTTTTGGCTTTTTGACCATGTAATATCTAGGTAAATACTATAAAACTATCTGTACTAAATGGTCTAATTAGTCATGAGAGTTGGCACTTCTAGGTTATTACACAGATCTTAGAATTTTAATTACTGTATATATGGTTATTATTGGTCAATAACAGTTTTTTATGATATGCAACGGCTTGAGCTGAGAGAGAGAGAGAGAGAGAGAGAGAGAGAGAGAGAGAGAGAGCGAGAGCGAGAGAGAGAGAGAAGAGGTTTGCGGAGAAGTGTCTCAGTGAGCATTGAGTCACACTGGCTCTAAATTTAACCCAGAGTTGGGTTTCACCCCAGAAGGCGAGGGTTAGGGGGGAGACAGGGGATACAGGGGAGAGGGGTGGTGAGAGGGGAGACAGGGGAGAGGGGTAGCGAGAGGGAAAGTTTGGAGGGGGAATAGGTAAGATTATTTTGAGAGATGGAGAGAATATCCCAATAGGTGTGTACGGTATTTTACCTTGTAAGTCTGTACCTTTGTATGCATATACTATATTCCCAGTACTGTCAGTCACAAATGAGTTTCCTAACTGACATCGTCAAAGTACAATCCTACAAACCTAATCCCATTCCACCCAATTAAGCAGGTTTAACATAGCGTTAATGCCAGGTATTAAATCACTACCACTTCCATTCACGCCCTGCGAGGTGTCCCTAGTTAGTTTTATGATCTTGGACTGGATAGCTGGAGTCTCCTGGACTGACTAGCTGACTGGCTTATAGGGAATAGACCTAGGAGAATGAATAGCTGTTGACAACCTATTAAGTGTCTGTATTAACCGCCACCCCTTTCTCCTCCTCTGTGTGTGTGCGCGTCTGCATGCGACCAGAAGTCCCCACAAGAATAGTAAACAAACAACAGTTTAACCAACTGTTTTTTTTTTTTGTCCCCACAAGGTCAACTGCTATTTCTAGGGGGTTTAGGGTTAAGGTTAGAATTAGTGTTCGGGTTAGAATTAGGTTTAGGGTTAGGGTTAGGAGCTAGGGTTAGTTTTAGAGTTAGGAGCTAGGGTTAGGTTTAGGGTTAGGGTTAGGGTTAAGGTCAGGTTTTGGGGTTAGGGTTAGATTTAGGGTTAGGGGTTAGGGAAAATTGGATTTTGAATGGGACTGAATTGTGTGTCCTCACAAGGCTAGTTATACAAGACTGTGTGTGTGTGTGTGTGTGTTGTACTTAATTGACCATACCTGTTAGTCATTGGGGACGATACTGTACTACCTCCCCTTGGACAAAAAGAAGGCAGGTACAGTCAGTCTTACAGGGATGTCTTAAAGGACAGGAAGGGACAGATGTAATATCCAGATAGAGGTTATATACAGTGTATATTAGAGAGCGGAAGGAGAGAGTGACAACATACAGCACCTGAGAAGAGGGGAGGGAAGATGCGGGAGCGCATCAACACTTTTGAGACAGGGCTGAACTTAGACCAGATTCTGGTAATTATTGATATTGATATTTTATTAGTCCTATTTATGCTTCTTTATTACGTTATAACATAACATAATTGCAAATGATTAAGAGGTCATGGTGACATTGTTTATGTTAGAATGTTACCTTTTTATTTACATCTGGTCTCAATTTGTGTTGTTCTCACATTTGTTATGTTCTCAATTTAAACTGCTTGACATCAATTTCTTAAGGAAATCAATATTGCAGTCAATCAACTAAAGAAAATATGTACATTGCATTTAAGAGATGTGCAAAGAGATACTGCACAGAGTTTGGAATATTCTCTTTAAACTATTGTGAATGAAATATTGACTCTTGGGGATGTCCTAAAACTGTGTGGTTACCCTTATAGGTTATATGTTAGGGTTTACTTGGGTGCTTTGAATTGTTATGGGAGTGTTGTTGTGGCACCCCTGTACCTTAAACTATGATTGGAGCCAATGATTTTCTACAGGGGTGAGTTTCCCTTACCTATTATAGATTACACATGTGTGAGAGTATGTGCATGCGTGTGTCAGTGTGTGTGTGTGTGTGTGTGTGTGTGTGTGCGTGTGTGTGTGTGTGTGCGTGCGTGTGTATGTGTGTGTACACGTGTGGTCAGCCCTGACAATATAGCCCTGTCTTGGGACACAAGGTTAATAATATAATCTGACCCAGTCACTGACGGACAGATACAGAGATTAGGACATGAGGCACCACACACTCATGAGTGACCCAGGAATCTGTTGTTATTATTCTTTTTTAATTAACTCTGAATGTCACACTGCCCTTCAGTCTCTGAATCTGTTAGCAGCTCTCACTCTCTCTCTGAGTCTCTCTCTACCCCTCTGTCTCGCTCTCTCTCTCATTCTCTCCCTGAATTTCTCTCTACCTTTCTCTCTCTCTCTTCTCTCTCTCTCTCTCTCTCTCTCTCTCTCTCTCTCTCTCTCTCTCTCTCTCTCTCTCTCTCATTCTGTCTCTCACACTCTCTCCCTGGGTCTCTCTCTACCCTTCTCTCTCTCTCTCTCTCTCTCTCTCTCTCTCTCTCTCTCTCTCTCTCTCTCTCTCTCTCTCTCTCTCTCTCTCTCTCTCAATTCAATTTCAATTTAAGGGCTTTATTGGCATGGGAAACGTATGTTAACATTGCCAAAGCAAGTGAAGTAGATAGTAAACAAAAGTGAAATAAACAATACATTTTAACAGTAAACATTACACTCAGAAGTTCCAAAAGAATAAAGACATTTCAAATGTCATATTATGTCTATATACAGTGCAAATAGGTAAAGTACAAATGGGAAAATAAATAAACATAAATATGGGTTGTATTTACAATGGTGTTTGTTCTTCACTGGTTGCCCTTTTCTTGTGGCAACAGGTCACAAATATTGCTGCTGTGATGGCACACTGTGGTATTTAACCCAGTAAATAAGGTTTATCAAAATTGGTTTGTAATCTGAGGGAAATATGTGTCTCTAATATGGTCATACATTTGGCAGGAGGTTAGGAAGTGCAGCTCAGTTTCCACCTCATTTTGTGGGCAGCGTGCACATAGCCTGTCTTCTCTTGAGAGCCAGGTCTGCCTACGGCGGCCTTTCTCAATAGCAAGGCTATGCACACTGAGTCTGTACATAGTCAAAGCTTTCCTTAAATTTGGGTCAATCACAGTGGTCAGGTATGCTGCCACTGTGTACTCTCTGTTTAGGGCCAAATAGCATTCTAGTTTGCTCTGTTTTTTTGTTAATTGTTTCTAATGTGTCAAGTAATTCTCTTTTTGTTTACCTCATGATTTGGTTGGGTCTAATTGTGTTGTTGTTGTTGTCTTGGGGCTCTGTGGGGTCTGTTTGTATTTGTGAACAGAGCCCCGGGACCAGCTTGCTTAGGGGACTCTTCTCCAGGTTCATCTCTCTGTAGGTGATGGCTTTGTTATGGAAGGTTTGGAAATCACTTCCTTTTAAGTGGTTATAGAATTTAACGGCTCTTTTCTGAATTTTGATAATTAGCGGGTATCGGCCTAATTCTGCTCTGCATGCATTATTTGGTGTTTTTCATTGTACACAGAGGATATTTTAGCAGAATTCTGCATGCAGAGTCTCAATTTGGTGTTTGTCCCATTTTGTGAATTCTTGGTTGGTGAGCAGACCCCAGACCTCACAACCATAAAGTGCAATGTGTTCTATAACTGATTTATGTATTTTTAGCCAGATCCTAATTGGTATGTCGAATTTATGTTCCTTTTGATGGCATAGAAGGTCCTTCTTGCCTTGTCTCTCAGATCATTCACAGCTTTGTGGAAGTTACCTGTGGCGCTGATGTTTAGGCCGAGGTATGTATAGTTTTTTGTGTGCTCTAGGGCAACGGTGTCTAGATGGAATTTGTATTTGTGGTCCTGGCAACTGGACCTTTTTTGGAACACCATTATTTTTGTCTTACTGAGATTTACTGTGAAGGCACAGGTCTGACAGAATCTGTGCAGAAGATCTAGGTGCTGCTGTAGGCCCTCCTTGGTTGGTGACAGAAGCACCAGATCATCAGCAAACAGTAGACATTTGACTTCAGATTCTAGTAGGGTGAGGCCGGGTGCTGCAGACTGTTCTAGTGCCCTCACCAATTCGTTGATATATATGTTGAAAAGGGTGGGGCTTAAACTGCATCCCTGTCTCACCCCACGGCCCTGTGGAAAGAAATGTGTGTGTTTTTTGCCAATTTTAACCGCACACTTGTTGTTTGTGTACATGGATTTTATAATGTCGTATGTTTTTCCCCCAACACCACTTTCCATCAATTTGTATAGCAGACCCTCATGCCAAATTGAGTCAAAAGCTTTTTTGAAATCAACAAAGCATGAGAAGACTTTGCCTTTGTTTTGGTTTGTTTGTTTGTCAATTAGGGTGTGCAGGGTGAATACGTGGTCTGTCGTACAGTAATTTGGTAAAAAGCCAATTTGACATTTGCTCAGTACATTGTTTTCACTGAGGAAATGAACTAGTCTGCTGTTAATGATAATGCAGAGGATTTTCCCAAGGTTGCTGTTGATGCATATCCAACGGTAGTTATAGGGGTCAAATTTGTCTCCACTTTTGTGGATTGGGGTGATCAGTCCTTGGTTCCAAATATTGGGGAAGATGCCAGAGCTAAGGATGATGTTAAAGAGTTTAAGTATAGCCAATTGGAATTTGTGGTCTGTATATTTTATCATTTCATTGAGGATACCATCAACACCACAGGACTTTTTGGGTTGGAGGGTTTGTATTTTGTCCTGTAGTTCATTCAATGTAATTGGAGAATCCAGTGGGTTCTGGTAGTCTTTAATAGTTGATTCTAAGATTTGCATTTGATCATGTATATTTATTTGCTGTTTGTTCTTTGTTATAGGGCCAAAAAGATTGGAGAAGTGGTTTTCCCACACATCTCCGTTTTGGATAGATAGCTCTTCGTGTTGTTGTTTGTTTAGTGTTTTCCAATTTTCCCAGAAGTGGTTAGAGTCTATGGATTCTTCAATTACATTGAGCTGATTTCTGACATGCTGTTCCTTCTTTTTCCGTAGTGTATTTCTGTATTGTTTTAGTGATTCACCATAGTGAAGGCGTAGGCTCAGGTTTTCTGGGTCTCTATGTTTTTGGTTGGATAGGTTTCTCAATTTATTTCTTAGGTTTTTGCATTCTTCATCAAACCATTTGTCACTGTTGTTACTTTTCTTCGGTTTTCTGTTAGAGATTTTTAGATTTGATAGGTAAGCTGAGAGGACAAATATACTGTTTAGGTTTTCCACTATTACAGTGGAACGTTTTGTCCAGGAAGTTGTCTAAAAGGGATTGAATTTGATGGTGCCTAATTGTTTTTTGGTAGGTTTCGACACTACTTTCGTTCCATCTATAGCATTTCTTAATATTATTCAGTTCCTTTGGCTTTGATGCCTCATGATTGAGTATTGCTCTGTTCAAGTGATTTTGCTGTGGTCTGATAGGGGTGTCAGTGGGCTGACTGTGAACGCTCTGAGAGACTCTGGGTTGAGGTCAGTGATAAAGTAGTCTACAGTACTACTGCCAAGAGATGAGCTATAGGTGTACCTACGATAGGAGTCCCCTCAAAGCCTACCATTGACTATGTACAGTTGAAGTCGAAAGTTTACATACACTTAGGTTGGAGTCATTAAAACTCGTTTTTCAACCACTCCACAAATTTCTTGTTAACAAACTATAGTTTTGGCAAGTCGGTTAAGACATCTACTTTGTGCATGACACAAGTAATTTTTCCAACAATTGTTTACAGACAGATTATTTCACTTAGAATTCACTGAATCACAATTCCAGTGGGTCAGAAGTTTACATACACTGAGTTGACTGTGCCTTTAAACAGCTTGGGAAATTCCAGAAAATGATGTCATGGCTTTAGAAGCTTCTGATAGGCTAATTGACATCATTTGAGTCAATTGGAGGTGTACCTGTGGATAGATTTCAAGGCCTACCTTCAAACTCAGTGCATCTTTGCTTAACATCATGAGAAAATCAAAAGCAATCAGCCAAGACCTCAGAAAAAAAATTGTAGACCTCCACAAGTCTGGTTCATCCTTGGGAGCAATTTCCAAACGCCTGAAGGTACCACGTTCATCTGTACAAAAAATAGTACGCAAGTATAAACACCATGGGACCACGCAGCCGTCATACCGCTCAGGAAGGAGACGCATTCTGTCTCCTAGAGATTAACGTACATTGGTGCGAAAAGTGCAAATCAATCCCAGAACAACAGCAAAGGACCTTGTGAAGATGCTGAAGGAAACAGCTACAAAAGTATCTATATCCACAGTAAAACGAGTCCTATATCGACATAACCTGAAAGGCCGCTCAGCAAGGAAGAAGCCACTGCTCCAAAACCGCCATAAAAAAGCCAGACTACGGTTTGCAATTGCACATGGGGACAAAGATCGTACTTGTTGGACAAATGTCCTCTGGTCTGATGAAACAAAAATAGAACTGTTTGGCCATAATGACCATCGTTATGTTTGGAGGAAAAAGGGGGTGGCTTGCAAGCCGAAGAACACAATCCCAAACGTGAAGCACGGGGGTGGCAGCATCATGCTGTGTGGGTGCTTTGCTGCAGGAGGGACTGGTGCACTTCACAAAATAGATGGCATCATGAGGAAGGAAAATTATGTGGATATATTGAAGCAACATCTTAAGACATCAGTCAGGAAGTTAAAGCTTGGTCACATTTTTTGTCATTTAGCAGACGCTCTTATCCAAAGCGACTTACTGTTAGTGAGTGCATACATTTTCATACTGGCCCCCGTGGGAATTGAACCCACAACCCTGGCGTTGCAAGCGTCATTCTCTACCAACTGAGCTACACGGGACTAAAAGCTACACAAATGGGTCTTCCAAATGGACAACGACCCCAAGCATACTTCCAAAGTTGTGGCAAAATGGCTTAAGGACAACAAAGTCAAGGTATTGGAGTGGCCATCACAAAGCCCTGACCTCAATTCTATAGAACATTTGTGGGCAGAACTGAAAAATCATGTGCGAGCAAGGAAGCCTACAAACCTGACTCAGTTACACCAGCTCTGTCAGGAGGAATGGGCCAAAATTCACCCAACTTATCGTGGGAAGCTTGTGGAAGGCTACCCGAAACGTTTGACCCAAGTTAAACAATTTAAAGGCAATGCTACCAAATACTAATTGAGTGTATGTAAACTTCTGACCCACTGGGAATGTGATGAAAGAAATAAAAGTAGAAATAAATCATTCTCTCTACTATTATTCTGACATTTCACGTTCTTAAAATAAAGTGGTGATCCTAACTTACCTAAGACAGGGAATTTGTACTAGGATTAAATGTCAGGAATTGTGAAAAACTGAGTATAAATGTATTTGGCTAAGGTGTATGTAAACTTCCGACTTCAACTGTACATACCCAGCGTGCAACAGAGCTGCAGGAGTTGTGATCCGTTTTTGTTGGTTATGTTGTCGTAGTTGTGCCTAGGGGGGCATATGGGGGAGGGAATGCTGTCACCTCCAGGTAGGTGTTTCTCCCCCTGTGTAATGAGGGTGTCAGGTTATTGTCCCATTCTGGCATTTAGGTCGCTACAGACTAGTACATGTCCCTAGGTCTGGAAATGATTGATTTCCCCCTCCAGGATGGAGAAGCTGTCTTCATTAAAGTATGGGGATTCAATTGGGGGGATATAGGTAGCACACAGGAGGACATTTTTCTCTGTTGAGATCATTTACTTTTGAATTTCTAGCCAAATGTAAAATGTTCCTGTTTTGAGTCCTGTTTTGAGTCCTGTTTTGATTCCTGTTGTTCCTCTCTCTCTCTCTCTCTCTCTCTCTCTCTCTCTCTCTCTCTCTCTCTCTCTCTCTCTCTCTCTCTCTCTCTCTCTCTCTCTCTCTCTCTCTCTCTCTCTCTCTCTCTCACTGATTCTCTCTCTACCCTTCTCTCTCTCTCTTCTCTCTCTCTCTCTCTCTCTCTCTCTCTCTCTCTCTCTCTCTCTCTCTCTCTCTCTCTCTCTCTCTCTCTCTCTCTCTCTCTCTCTTTCTCTCTCCCTCTCTCTCTCACTCTCTCTCTCTCTCTCTCCCTGTCTCTCTCACCCCCCCCCCTCTCTCTCTCTCTCTCTCTCTCTCTCTCTCGCTCTCTCACTCTTTCTCTCTCTCTCTCTCTCTCTCTCTCCCTGACTCTCTCTACCCCCCTCTCTCTCTCTCTATCTCTCTCTCTCTCTCTCTCTCTCTCTCTCTGTCTCTCTCTACCCCCTCTCTCTCTCTCTCTCTCTCTCTTGCCTTGTGTCTCTCTCTACCCCCCTCTCTCAATTCAATTTCAATTTCAATTTAAGGGCTTTATTGGCATGGGAAACGTGTGTTATTATTGCCAAAGCAAGTGAAGTAGATAGTAAACAAAAGTGAAATAAACAATAAATATTAACAGTAAACATTACACTCAGAAGTTTCAAAAGAATAAAGACATTTCAAATGTCATATTATGTATATATACAGTGTTGTAACAATGTGCAAATAGTTAAAGTACAAATGGGAAAATAAATAAACATAAATATGGGTTGTATTTACAATGGTGTTTGTTCTTCACTGGTTGCCCTTTTCTTGTGGCAACAGGTCACAAATCTTGCAGCTGTGATGGCACACTGTGGTTTTTCACCCAGTAGATAAGGGAGTTTATCAAAATTGGGTTTGTTTTCGAATTCTTTGTGGATCGCTGTAATCTGAGGGAAATATGTGTCTCTAATATGGTCATACATTTGGCAGGAGGTTAGGAAGTGCAGCTCAGTTTCCACCTCATTTTGTGGGCAGTGTGCACATAGCCTGTCTTCTCTTGAGAGCCAGGTCTGCCTACGGCGGCCTTTCTCAATAGCAAGGCTATGCTCACTGAGTCTGTACATAGTCAAAGCTTTCCTTAAGTTTGGGTCAGTCACAGTGGTCAAGTATTCTGCCACTGTGTACTCTCTGTTTAGGGCCAAATAGCATTCTAGTTTGCTCTGTTTTTTTGTTTGTTCTTTCCAATGTGTCAAGTAATTCTCTTTTTGTTTTCTCATGATTTGGTTGGGTCTAGTTGTGTTGTTGTTGTTGTTGTCCTGGGGCTGTGTGGGGTCTGTTTGTGTTTGTGAACAGAGCCCCAGGACAAGCTTACTTAGGGGACTCTTCTCCAAGTTCATCTCTCTGTAGGTGATGGCTTTGTTATGGAAGGTTTGGGAATCGCTTCCTTTTAAGTGGTTATAGAATTTAACGGCTCTTTTCTGGATTTTGATAATTAGCGGGTATTGGCCTAATTCTGCTCTGCATGCATTATTTGGTGTTTTACGTTGTACACGGAGGATGTTTTTGCAGAATTCTGCATGCAGAGTCTCAATTTGGTGTTTGTCCCATTTTGTGAATTCTTGGTTGGTGAGCGGACCCCAGACCTCAGAACCATAAAGGGCAATGGGTTCTATAACTGATTCAAGTATTTTTAGCCAGATCCTAATTGGTATGTCAAATTTTATGTTCCTTTTGATGGCATAGAAGGCCCTTCTTGCCTTGTCTCTCAGATCATTCACAGCTTTGTGGAAGTTACCTGTGGCGCTGATGTTTAGGCCGAGGTATGTATAGTTTTTTGTGTGCTCTAGGGCAACGGTGTCTAGATGGAATTTGTATTTGTGGTCCTGGCAACTGGACCTTTTTTGGAACACCATTATTTTTGTCTTACTGAGATTTACTGTCAGGGCCCAGGTCTGACAGAATCTGTGCAGAAGATCTAGGTGCTGCTGTAGGCCCTCCTTGGTTGGTGACAGAAGCACCAGATCGTCAGCAAACAGAAGACATTTGACTTCAGATTCTAGTAGGGTGAGGCCGGGTGCTGCAGACTGTTCTAGTGCCCTCGCCAATTCGTTGATATATATGTTGAAGAGGGTGGGGCTTAAACTGCATCCCTGTCTCACCCCACGGCCCTGTGGAAAGAAATGTGTGTGTTTTTTGCCAATTTTAACCGCACACTTGTTGTTTGTGTACATGGATTTTATAATGTCGTATGTTTTTCCCCCAACCCCACTTTCCATCAATTTGTATAGCAGACCCTCATGCCAAATTGAGTCAAAAGCTTTTTTGAAATCAACAAAGCATGAGAAGACTTTGCCTTTGTTTTGGTTTGTTTGTTTGTCAATTAGGGTGTGCAGGGTGAATACGTGGTCTGTCGTACGGTAATTTGGTAAAAAGCCAATTTGACATTTGCTCAGTACATTGTTTTCACTGAGGAAATGAACTAGTCTGCTGATAATGCAGAGGATTTTCCCAAGGTTGCTGTTGACGCATATCCCACGGTAGTTATTGGGGTCAAATTTGTCTCCACTTTTGTGGATTGGGGTGATCAGTCCTTGGTTGCAGATGTTGGGGAAGATGCCAGAGCTAAGGATGATGTTAAAGAGTTTAAGTATAGCTAATTGAAATTTGTGGTCTGTATATTTTATCATTTCATTGAGGATACCATCAACACCACAGGACTTTTTGGGTTGGAGGGTTTGTATTTTATCCTGTAGTTCATTCAATGTAATTGGAGAATCCAGTGGGTTCTGGTAGTCTTTAATAGTTGATTCTAAGATTTGCATTTGATCATGTATATTTTTTTGCTGTTTGTTCTCTGTTATAGGGCCAAAAAGATTGGAGAAGTGGTTTACCCATACATCTCCGTTTTGGATAGATAGCTCTTCGTGTTGTTGTTTGTTTAGTGTTTTCCAATTTTCCCAGAAGTGGTTAGAGTCTATGGATTCTTCAATTACATTGAGCTGATTTCTGACATGCTGTTCCTTCTTTTTCCGTAGTGTATTTCTGTATTGTTTTAGTGATTCACCATAGTGAAGGCGTAGGCTCAGGTTTTCTGGGTCTCTATGTTTTTGGTTGGATAGGTTTCTCAATTTCTTTCTTAGGTTTTTGCATTCTTCATCAAACCATTTATCACTGTTATTACTTTTCTTTGGTTTTCTGTTAGAGATTTTTAGATTTGATAGGGAAGCTGAGAGGTCAAATATACTGTTTAGGTTTTCTACTGCCAAGTTTACACCTTCACTATTACAGTGGAACGTTTTGTCCAGGAAGTTGTCTAGAATGGATTGAATTTGTTGTTTCCTAATTGTTTTTTGGTAGGTTTCAACACTACTTTCCTTCCATCTATAGCATTTCTTAATATTATTCAGTTCTTTTGGCTTTGATGCCTCATGATTGAGTATTGCTCTGTTCAAGTAGACTGTGATTTTGCTGTGGTCTGATAGGGGTGTCAGTGGGCTGACTGTGAACGCTCTGAGAGACTCTGGGTTGAGGTCAGTGATAAAGTAGTCTACAGTACTACTGCCAAGAGATGAGCTATAGGTGTACCTACCATAG